>NC_083464.1:5187500-5212500 GCF_030014155.1 Tachysurus vachellii | reverse complement strand
ATGTAAAAAACATGCAGTTTACTAAAACCACTCCGAAAAATAAATACCTTATTCTACTGTTTATTGATTGCATCTGAAAAGGTACAAGTCATGTTCTAGTGCTTCATATATATATATATATATATATATATATACATATATACATACACTCACTATCCACTTTATTAGCTACACCTGTCCAACTGCTCGTTAATGCAAATGTCTAATCAGCCAATCACATGGCAGCAACTCAATGCATTTAGGCATGTAGACATGATCAAGACGATCTGCTGCAGTTCAAACCGAGCGTCAGAATGTAGAAGAAAGGTGATTTAAGTGACTTTGAACGTGGCATGGTTGTTGGTGCCACACGGGCTGGTCTGAGTATTTCAGAAACTGCTGATCTACTGGGATTTTCACGCACAACCATCTCTAGGGTTTACAGAGAATGGTCCGAAAAAGAGAAAATATCCAGTGAGGGCAGTTCTGTGGGCGCAAATGCCTTGTTGATGCCAGAGGTCAGAGGAGAATGGCCAGACTGGTTCGAGCTGATAGAAAGGCAACAGTAACTCAAATAACCACTCGTTACAACCGAGGTATGTAGAAGAGCATCTCTGAACACACAACACGTCGAACCTTGAGGCGGATGGGCTACAGCAGCAGAAGACCACACCGGTACTAGTAAGGTGTACCTAATAAAGTGGATAGTGAGTGTGTGTTTATATATATATATATATATATATATATATATATATATATATATATATATATATGTACCTTCCTTAAGATTAAGTAAAGATTAACACACAATGAGTTGTACTATTACAGAGAAATAATCCATGCTGGATTATACCACTTTATAAGTGTAAATTGTTAATAGTTGATGGATTTTTAACCAGTAATAGTCACATTTAATGTTTTCAAAACATGTTATTTCCTGTTATTTCTCTCTTAGAGTTAATAAGACAGAATTCCCTGTGTAGGCATGATACTGAGAAAGCTCAAAGTCTTCCAACCTGAAAACGTTCCTGTTGTACAAAAGCACTGATGCCAGAGACTCCTTCCTTTCATAAATCCTTCTATATTTGCTTTTACAGACTATTACACTTTAACAAATGAAGGATTTCAAATGATTCTTGGTCAGTGTTTGGTTCTGTGAGGAAACTTTGCCATCAATGAAACTATTGACTTGACTTTTCCTTTGGAAAGAAGTAGGAAAGTGTCAGTAGGCTATAAAACAGGATCTGTTTGGTTTTAAGACAGAAGAGGATTAAGAAAAATAACCATTTACTGAAAGGGTGATGGTGGAATAAGGTTCTATCTATCTATCTATCTATCTATCTATCTATCTATCTATCTATCTATCTATCTATCTATCTATCTATCTATCTATCTATCTATCTCTCTATTATTAATAAAAAAAAAAAAGACAGGCAGCAGACGCTGATGCCTCAATCTGACCTTTCACCTTTCATGGTCTGATCCCTAAAAAGTCTCTTTATTCTCCTAATATGGTTGTTTCTCTTTATTTACTTTGTTCTAAACTTATTAAATCTTCTATAAACCTTCTATGCAGCTCATATGTACAATGACGTATGGTTTTATTCACAACATGTCAGAAAGCGTTCATAATCTATTATGCATTATGAAGCATTGTAACATTGTGTATAATTCAATACTATTGCTCGCAGCATGTTATAAAGCATTCACATGGCACTGAATAGGCATTGAAGTTTATAGCAATGCTTTCAATGCCTTTATAATGCGACCTGTTAAATGAAAGCTTCATAAGTAGTGCTTATAACACCTTATGCAGAATGACTATTATAGTTGTTATAATGTGTTATGAACACTAGTTAAACAGTTCATAATGCAGACAAAAGGTTCACTGAGGAACCAAAAATGTTTTTTCTTGGTTTTTTTTTTTTGGTTCTTCCTGGACCTTTTCATTTTTTACGAGGGGACCTTTTCAGGGGTCGCCACAGCGATTCATCCAATCTAATTAACTAATCTTAGTTAGTTACTCTGTTTGTTTAATTTGCTTTTAAACCTGGCTTAGATTACATGGAGTGTCCACCCTACCCAATACCCTCTGCATGAGCTGTTACTATAGAAACAGTAATGTATTAGAATGAGCATGTTAATATAAACCTGTCTGTCATTTATGTTACGGTAAGAACTAGTGTCAGATCTGCAGGTACTGATAATTAACCTGCAACTTCTCATTCAGGCACGGTGGCTTAGTGGTTAGCACGTTCGCCTCACACCTCGGGGTCGGGGTTCGATTCCCACCTCCGCCTTGTGTGTGTGGAGTTTTCTCCGGGTACTCCGGTTTCCTCCCCCGGTCCAAAGACATGCATGGTAGGTTGATTGGCATCTCTGGAAAATTGTTTGTAGTGTGTGATTGCGTGAGTGTGTGTGTGCCCTGTGATGGGTTGGCACTCTGTCCAGGGTGTATCCTGCCTTGATGCCCAATGACGCCTGAGATAGGCACAGGCTCCCCGTGACCCGAGGTAGTTCAGATAAGCGGTAGAAAATGAATGAATGAATGAATGAAATCCACTTCACGCTTTACCATTTAGCTTTCAACGTATATTTCCAATAAACATTTCTCTCCTTAAATAAATATAGATTAAGAGATTAATTTAACCCCACACTCTCCTACTGACCACATTATACCCAAAATAGATTATATTTACTTTATATATGCTGTTATTATTATTCTAGCAGAGTTACACCATTCATTTCATATGCAATGCAGAATCAACTCCCTCATGCCACTCAATAGCTGCCAGCCACTATCAAAATTAGATCATTTTCAAAGACTGTAAGCGTGAAAATGCTGAATCTCGGGGGATTTGTAGACCAGTGAGCCTTCGTAATTGAACAATAATCAGATTAGCAGATAATCTTCACTGTATTCTTGCAAGGACCCGTATAATGTTTTAGGAAAATTATGTAAAGAACCAGGTTGCAGACATGGATATTACGCTTCAAAATAACAGCCCAGGGGCTCTTGAGGAGCAAAGTGCTTTGTTAGCATATCCAAGCTCACTCCTTTATTTCCTATGATTTGCGATTTATTGGTTTCAAAAGAGGCATCGCGCAGGCACAGAGCGGCTGATTCAAACGGTCTTGTGTTGACATAAACAGCACAGTGGACAACCATCTGTTTTAAAGATAAACGAGTGATCAAAAGGCATAGCCAAACATATAAGAGCTCTCTCTCTCTCTCTCTCTCTCTCTCTCTCTCTCACACACTCTTCCTCTCTCTCTTACTCTCTCTTTCTCCTCCTGCCATTCCTTCTTTCTGTCTCTCTCTTTTTTTTTTGCAAGGGAGTATAAAGAATGCAGAGCAGTTTCCAGGGGATACGAATGAAAAGCTTTCGGAAATGCGGCCGAAGAACGGAGCCGGAGGGGCAGCTTCTGAGAGAAATTCCCCCTGTAGCTTTGGGAGCCGAGCAAGGAATCACCATGGCTCTTCTGATAGCACAAAGAGAGAGAGAGAGAGAGAGAGAGAGAGAGAGAGAGAGAGAGAGAGAGAGAGAGAGAGAGAGAGAGATCGACTGTCAACAGGGGTTCTCCCACACCTCCTTTAATGAATTTTATTTATTAAACACAAAGACAGGCAGCAGACACTGACGCCTCAATCTGACCTTTCACCTTTCTGGGTCTGTATTCTCCTAATATGGTCGTTTCTCTTTACTTTGTTCTAAACTTATTAAATATCACCTCCTATGCAGCTTATATGTACAATGATGTAAGATTTTATTCATAACATGTCAGAAAACGTTCATAAGCTATTATGTGTTATGAAGCATTGTAACATTGTTTATAATTCAATACTATAGCCCGCAGCATGTTATAAAGCATTCACATGGCACTGAATAGGCATTAAAGTCTGTAGCAATGCTTATAATGCCTTTATAATGTGACCTTCGTAAGCTATTATGTGTTATGAAGCATTGTAACATTGTTTATAATTCAATATTATAGCCCGCAACATGTTATAAAGCATTCACATGGCACTGAATAGGCATTATTGTTTGTAGCAATGCTTATAATGCCTTTATAATGTGACCTTCGTAAGCTATTATGTGTTATGAAGCATTGTTACACTGTCTGTAATGCGTTTTGTTTAAACGATGAATTATAAACAGTGCTTATAACACATTATATTACTATTATACTGCTTTGTCACCATTATACACTATGTAAAGTGATGATTGGTGTAGTAATGTGTTATGAACACGGTTTATATAGTATCATGGTGCAGTTTATAATGTTTAATAAAGATTGCTATTGATGTATGACGTATTATTTTATTCATAACGTGTCAGAAAATGTTCATAAGCAATTATGCTTTATGAAGCATTGTAACATTGTGTATAATTCTATACTATAGCTTGCAACATATTATAAAGCATTCACATAGCACTGAATATTCATTCAAAGTTGTAACAATGCTTATAATGCCTTTATAATGCAACCTGTTAAATGAAAGCTTCATTTAAATACTGCTTATAACAGCTTATGACATATGACAATTATAGCTTCTCACAATGCAAAGTAGAGCTTGTTGTTTTAAGGTGTTATGAACACAACTTGAATAGTTCATAATGCAGAACAATGTGAGCTATGAAGTGTAATGCATTTTCATAAATTAAAACGGAACAATATGTATACTGCCTTTTAAATGCATTTGAACAGGATACACAATGCTATGACTCATTCAGAACATTTCGGAATGCATCTATAATCCAGTATAGACATCCCTCACTCTAATTTCTTATTTGAAAAATAATGCATTATATACGAGTTTGTAACACACTATAACACACAGGCGTTATCAGGCATATTAACCTTCGTTTTATGCTATAATACATTATACACATCCTTATGTTTATTTATTAACATTATTTTAGTTTACAGCCAATTTTATAATAAAGTTATACATTCAAACAGAATGGGTTTGAGCTCTTTTTTTAGGGCTATATGTACTGTTTACTGATCTATGAATACATTCATAACATGCTATAAGGCATTAACAAGGAATAATATGCCTTATTATAATTATGCATTACAGTTTATAGATATTTTTATTTTGAATTTATAAATTGTTTACAGACTGGATAACGAATAGTGTTTCTATGAAGGACATATGTGTAATGACCTATGGACACATACATAGCATGTCATAATGCATCCTAATGCATAACATACTTTATTATAAATATTGATTAAATTTATTACAGTTTATATACATTTAATAATGCATTTATAAATGGATTATAAACGTTTTATCTAGGATGGTTATGCATTTAATAACCTCTGAACATTCATAACCTGTTATAATGCATTCCCAGAGCATAATACGCATAAAAGGCTGTTTCTTTCTTTCTTTCTTTCTTTCTTTCTTTCTTTCTTTCTTTCTTTCTTTCTTTCTATGTAAGAAAATGGAAGAATTTCTTATGAGACAAAACAATATCTTCTTTATCCTGATATGATATTTTTTTGCAATCACATTCACCTGCTGATTTGTGTTTAAAAGCTGATATTCAGTGTGAAAGAGTGTGCAGAGACGTAACGCACCTCACAACCAACATCAGAGATTCCCTATTAAGACATTCCATATGTATTTTACATGAAAATTGTTCCACACCCCGAGAGGTAAATGGGTAAAAATTTGCCCAAACTTGAGTCCTCCAAGATGCAGGCACAGAGATTGATGATCTCCCTCCTAAAAATCCACGGCATCTGTGCTCTTCCCGATCCGCTCTCGTGGAAAAATGAGTCGAGAGCAGGACTATTTTTCTGTCTCATTTCTGCACACTTCAGATAAACTCACCCATTAGTCAGTGCCGGAGAGAGAGGCCTGCTGGGGGAAAAAAAAAAATTCTGGTGTGAAGTCTAGAGCGAAGGGCGAGCTTTACATCTGACAGACAGCTAGCTAATAAACACAGGAGTGGAACCAGACCTGCAGGTTCTGTGGACAAAACTGTTTACAGTACAACACATTTTTGTACAGTATACAGGGTAAAATCTTAGCTTCTGGAGATGCATAGACCTCATACTAAAGCCTGGAAACGTCTTTCAGCAGGTAACTTAAACTGTAAAAAAGCAAATAGGCAGATAAGAACGTCTATGGGCTTTGCTTAAAGGAATCTTCCATCATAAGCCTCCACCACTGAACTATGTGTGAGTTTTGAGAGCTCTGATTAGGCAGCTTAGCAAGTTCTAAGTGATGATTTTGACAGAAATATTAGCATTACTGTTTTTAACCTTCCGACTGGCAACATTTGTCAGTAATGTCGGTTGTGACTTGCGTGGATAAAACCAGACCCAAGTGCAGGGATAACAAAACGAAGATGAAAACTTGACACAAGGCACGGCAAAATCTCTAGGGAAAAACAAAGCACGAAGGAAAACACTGACAAACTAAAGACTCCGCAAAGCAACATGCAACACGGAGGGAATAAATAGAAATGAATTAGAGTCACCAATCTAGAGCTACCAATCGGAAGGTTGTGAGTTCGATTCCCACGTCCACCAAGCTGCCCCTGCTGGGCCCCTGAGCAAGGCCCTTAACCCTCAATTGCTCAGTTGTATAAAAATGTAAGTCGCTCTGGAGAAGGGCGTCTGCTAAATGCTGTAAATGTAAACTAAGACACATGACAATAACATGTCCTAGCAGGTTCTTGAAACCATTGTCATCATCCGCATCGATAATGACGGACTGCATAGTCGGTAACGTGCGAAAACATATGCCCACATAACAATACAGGAATTTTAAACCAAAAACATAAATTTAACATTTAACTGTAAATAAATTATTGGCACAACTGAAGATCACACTAGGCCCAATTGGTGGTGCTGGGACTAGAACTCACAAACTTCCACTCATTAGAAGACAGCCCTAACCTACTCTACAACTCATTTCTATATGACGCCTAGATATAGGTGCACCTCGAAAGACCATCAAGCAGACAGGAAGTGTGAAAAATGAAGCATGAGTGGACTTTGTGTCATTGCTCCTGTTTTAATGCGACACCTGACAATGGCTTTTTGCTCGCTCTTTCTCAGAGGCCTGATGAAACGGCTTTGCCATTATTGTTTGAGCAGCGAATTTGGTGATCCATTCAAACACGATTGCCTCACAAGAGCGTGATTGCCTGCGACGCCTTCAGAAAGAGCGTGTCCTTGCCTGTAGATGAACGAACATTCAGCCGATGAACGGCTTCTGATCACGTCCTCTTCAATGCCGCTCCTACGGAAGTTCTTTCCAGTTTTGGGCTAATTCCTGCTGTACAACCCCCGAACGTATTGGAAGACTTTTCTCCTCATTAGGTCAGATGGTGTGAAAAAACAAGAGTCTTGGAAATAATGACTGAAAACAGGAAATAATTGGCAGCTTGTGACACCCTCGTTATCGGCGCGCTGATAATTCTATCCCCACTGCCCTCATTAGAGCTGACAAGTCATGCAGCGATTAAAAATCGGAATGCTGCAACAACAGTGTAAGCATTAGGATCAGTGACTGCTTTAACTCTCAGTGACAAGGAAAGCCTGGCCAACGACTCCTCTCCAGTCAGTGGGGAAGCTTCAGCCTCACTGACTACCAGCGATCTAAACTGACAGCTCTCTGAAATGGGGAAGAGAGGGGCCACTCGTCCACTAAAGGGGCTAAGCATGTGGTTGGGTGGAGCGTCTTTCTTCTTCCATATTTTCACTCTCGTCTCTGTACAAGCTTAGTCGGAAAAAAAAAAAAACACTTTGGCAAGCAATACTGCGGAACACGCTGGAAGACGACGTACCGACAACCTTGAGCGGAAAATGTTTACGCCATATGTTGTTTTCTCAATCTGTTATTTAACAAATATTAATGTAGACAGTGGAAAACAAGGCAGCTTGGGTTCATCACAGGCGTAGAGCACCCGAAGAGACTTGAAGGACTTATTTAAGCGATCTGCAGCCAAGAAAGACGGAATTGAATTAATCATCTCAGAAGGAAGGAAGCGTGCAATGGGAAAGTCTTTGGATATATCTTCCAAAGATATGCATTGTTAAAATGATTAGTATTATTATTGTTATTAAAGTCAACATCAAAGCCTCGAGCAAGAATTGAAATACATCAGTGACTCAAACAAAGTGTGTGTGTGTGTGTGTGTGAATGAGTGGGTGTTGGTGATCTCGGTGTGTGTGACAGGATATTTTTGAGCGTGCCTGTTTGTTTTCTATGAGATGATAAGCTGAGAACTCATCTCCTCTCTCCCTGTCAGTCACAGTAAATCCTGACGGATTGGAGTCAGCATGGTGCCAGGGCTGGCGTGCTGGGCATGTGGGCCGAGGTGATGGATGACTGGGGCAGCGCCAGTCGAGAGCAATCTCTCTGCCCATATGGGCTGGTGGCGGTGGCAGGAGGCGACTAGGTGATGGCACTCTGAGTACCAGCCGCGCTTTGGCCCACTACCAGGAACTGTCATCACCCTCACTCGTGCCCTGGAGAGAGTGAGAATAAAAACAACTGCCATCGTCCACTAATAAGGCTAAAGAGTCCCTTTTTCCCCTGCTAACAAAACAAAACACAGTAAATATACTAAGGAAAATGTACCATATGTTGTCTGAATTATATAACCTTGTGCTGCCTATTAAATAATCATGTCTGTGCTGTTTAGGCCCAGGCCAAAGAAAGACAGAAACCGTAAACCAGATGATCGCCTGTTTTCTATGTAGGCACACACAACGGGAAAGGCCAGAGGGTCTTACGTCAGACGCCTCGATATTTAAGTGTGATAGAATGTGAAATGAAAATAGAGCATTGTCCCGGCTCTATTCTGCACGGAGATTTACGGCCTTGGATGTAACTCTGAGGTGCCTGTGTACAAATGATTTATCAATTCGTATTACATCTGCGCTCGCATAAAAAAATCCTGGCGTCCACGCTCTGAAATGGAGCCCAGACCACGGCGTGAAACCGCGCCATGTATATCTTAATATCGACTCAACCGGGATGCAACAGAATCATAGACATGTCTGATTTAAATAAACACGATTGATAATTAGCTTAACTTTGTTTTCTGATAAAAAAAACAGGATATCACCTGTCTAGGGAGTTCTCAGGTAGAGGTTTTGATGGTTCACGCTTTCATAATATCTATTAAAGTCAATTCTAATAAATTGTAACAAAATATTAGGTTTGTTTAGTGAGATCCTACAACCTTAGCTAGCTAGCGTTGATCGAGGGTATTCGATGTTAGTTTAACGTTAGCTGGCTTTAGGATTTTTCTTTGCTGAAATGTAACAGCACTTACTCAAGCCCCAAATATTTCTCTCTTTGCTCATGACTGAGTAAACGTTCAACAAATAAATCGGTTCGTATATGTGCGTGTACTTAATATTACTATCGTAGCCAAGCATTATGAAATCGTTTTGCGTGTGGATGATGAAAATGAAAATGAATGCCTCTGTGTTAATTTTCTGTTAGCAGCAATCCGTCTTATGCTAGCGATATGAGTGACGTACAGGACGTCTGCCTTCGTATAGCAAACTGTCGTGTCGGCATTATACGCTTAACAAGTTAATATGTTTGTACAGTATGTTGCTTGATCGCACCGCCATACTGAATTACAAACTTTCTTTGAGATTTCTTGATTATAATGCATCGTAAGCAAAGTACTGAATAGAGTATTGAGATAAAATAATGATTCTATATAGAATTTAAAGCAGTTCTTGATATTGAACCGTACTGAAGGACTTAATGAACCCGATGTGATTCTTTGAATCTGAGTTAGATGATTCTTTTTTGGAATCATTTAGTTCCTTCTTCTTCTTCTTACTATTATTATATACAAATCTAGACAAGAAAATGCAGCAAATTCAAACACAGTATACGTATACGTAAGAAATTCTATCCTTATTGAAGTATCTCGTCATTTCAGTTAGAATGATTTCTTTTTAAAACACGTCGTTCATAAACACGTCATTTCCAGACGTCTCGCAGCTTTATCTACATCAAGATAAAACTCCAAAAAGTAATAAATCTGAATTAATAGTGAAAAGTTTTTTATTGGCAGAACCCAAAAGAACCCAAGTGCAGAACCCCATTGTTCTATATACAACACTGGAAGGAACCTTTAATTTATTAAACAGCTTAAATAGCTATAATAGTGTTGTAAAGTGTTACATTATTTCTGTAAAAATGAAAAATAAAATCATCCCTATTTCCTTTAAGTCTTTAATCCTAGTTACATTTTCCTGACACACTATTACGATTTGCGTAGGATTTTATCAACACAACACACATGTAGAAGCATATTTTTATATCATTCATTCATTCATTCATTCTTTCATTTTTCTCCCACTTATCCGAACTACCTCGGGTCACGGGGAGCCTGTGCCTATCTCAAGCGTCATCGGGCATCAAGGCAGGATACACCCTGGACGGAGTGCCAACCCATCACAGGGCACACACACACACTCTCATTCAGTCACGCAATCACACACTACGGACAATTTTCCAGAGATGCCAATCAACCTACCATGCATGTCTTTGGACCGGGGGAGGAAACCGGAGTACCCGGCGGAAACCCCCGAGGCACGGGGAGAACATGCAAACTCCACACACACAAGGCGGAGGCGGGAATCGAACCCCCGACCCTGGAGGTGTGAGGCGAACGTGCTAACCACTAAGCCACCGTGCCCCCCCTTTTTTTATATCAGGTCTACTTTAAAATAAATCTTATAGTAGTTTTAGTTTTAGTAGTACAGCACACACCACTAAAAATATCCTTTTCCTCCTGGCGTATATGGCAGAAATCATAAGCTATATCATTATCACTATTTTAAAGTGTTTCCTTATCACACTGTTCTTATGCTAATCCAGTGTACCATCACCTCTCAAACTTGAAAATAAAATGAAATGCTGGATGTGACGATGAGCTTAAAATTCCCGGAAATAATTATGATCATTTTCTCATTATGCAGACTCCTGTCTCCGTCGTTTCTCTCCTCTTTCCTCCTGAAGTCTGCTGCTGTAATCGCTACGAGCTAAAGCCTTTCAGGAAGACACGAGACAGTGTGTACGAGTCATTATAAATGTGTAAATACACAGTTCTGTTGTAAACACATGATTTCTCCCCCAAGTGTTTCGGGTGTGTTTAATGAGTGATCTGGATCTAGGCCGAAAAAGTAACTACATAATTTATTTCATTAATAGAGCAGTGTTTTTTTTTTCTTTCCATCATTTTCACAGATGTCCTTTCATTCCAGGGGAAAGTAGAGCGTAGGAACATATGTGTGGCCAACAACTCGATCAAAGCATGACATTGACATAACGAAAGAGATTGTAAAGATATCTATAAAGATAACTCTGCTCAGACTGATTTTTATTTCTTTTCTTTCCTTTGTTTTCTTTTCATCTTTTCTTTACTTTTCTTTTATTTTTTTTTAATCACTAAATGAGCTTTCATAATGTCAAATTGTTAAATGATGCTACTGGGCCAACATTTATTTATTTATTTGTTTGTTTGTTTGTTTGTTTGTTTGTTTTTCTTTGTTTGTTTTTGACTATATTACTATATGTTACATGTAATAACCTACATGATCTCTTTCTTTCTTTCTTTCTTTCTTTCTTTCTTTCTTTCTTTCTTTCTTTCTTTCTTGAACCTTTTCTTTTTTACTATTTTATTATATTTTACATGTAGTAATACATTATTTATTTATTTATTTATTTATTTATTTATTTATTTACTTGTGTGTTTTTAACTAAATTACTATATTTTACATGTTTATTAACCTACATGAAAGGCAACTCACAATTTCCAAAAAAACATGCCTCAAAAGAAATCTCATAACAGTGTAAAATTTTGTATTATGTAATAAAATTACCAACAGAAGAAACTTACAATTTAATAATTCTGTGTTTCATTGAGGAAACTACTTTATTTTGAGGATTTCCGTGAACATGACCGTCGATGTGTTTAATTGCTTTGATGCAACTACGAATTAAAGGTAAAGCGACACTGTCAGCATTTATCACACCACATCCAACCCATACTCTTGGCATGGCCCCTGTCGGGCCCCGTGAGTTACACAGAGGCACGTTGCATTAGCGCTGTGCCTCGTGTCAACGTTTTTAATTATATTTTAGGCACAGCTCAAGATCTCATTAAAGACGCCGGTTTCCTCGGTAGATGGAGAGACAGCTTAGTGTCAGCCCCCTTGTGATGGATCCTAGAATATATTTTATGCATCTTAATCCCAATGATTTGGAATTCATTTTCCAAACCTAGCCATAAATCACTGGAGACACCCTTCAAAACGAGTAAGAGGAAATGTCAGTGATTATGTTGCCGAGCCAGTTTGAGAGACAGAAGAGGAGGAGGAAGATGATATTCAGAGGAGAAAGTCTTAGCCTTTTTTCTTTTAGAAGCTTTCAAACCCTTTATCTAACATTGGATTTAGGGATAGATACGATGTCACAGAGCTGACAGGCTATTGTCAGCAATTAACTTAAGTATTAACTCACACACACAAACACACACACACACACAGTGATAAGTCTTCAATAATGACAATATTCCTTAGTCTGTGTATAATGTATGTGTTTGTCAGGTGTGTACTAAAGGGCATGTGTAGTGTAGTGTTATGTTAATCTGACTTTACCTGTAAGGACCTTCCACTGATATAATCATTAATGCACGTGATTAATGCTTTGTTACTAAATCTAATCCTAACCTTATCTTCAGTAACTAAAAAAAATTAATCTTCTTTTTTTTTGTACAAATAGAAAACAGGCTTCCTTAAAATGTCCTCACAAAAATGTCCCCACAAGGTAAAAACTTTGTCCCTACTATTATATAAACACACACACACAAACACACACACAAACATAATCAGACACACACATACACACACACACACACACACATACATACACACACACACACACACACACACACACACATATATACATACATACACACACACACACACACACACACACACACACACACACACACACGAGGCATGTTTAACTGTAAACCATTAAGGGACTAAAGTCCAAAAGGGTGAAACAGGAGAAGATAGCAATTAAAAGAATCAAATTTGATCCCACAACATCTGTCCGCTCTTATTAGGACATTCAGTAATTCTGCACTCGAGGGACTGGTGGAGATTAAAGGATTGTACTCATCTAGCCAAATTGAGTGCTCACCCTGAAATGACTGGGCACATTCGACAGCAAATTAGTGCACCTGATATTGACCCCGAGCATCGATTGGCTCCGGTTGACCACGGCGGCGTTAAGAGTTTGTTTCCTGAGTCGCGGCTCGGCCTAATCTGGGGCTTAATCACAGCATCTCGTGGCAACAAGGAAAGGCAGGGTCACGACTTGTTAAGCCAGTCAAGAAGGGTGAAAAAAAGGAAGGTAAGAGAGGAGAATGTCTTTAACCTTTATGTGTAATATTAATATCCCTCCTTAATGCTTTAAGGGAAAAGAATCAAACACAGTGCATTACTCCTGACTTAGCAAACAAGCTAAATGTCAGCATTCTATGATATAAAGAGACAAAAACATTGGAATAAGGTTTTATTATGAGGCAGATTTTATTATAGACTTTTATTTTGAAACTAAATGAAATATCAGTCAAAGCATAAAAAAGCTACACAATGCAAAAGTAATAAGTAACTGAAGTTTCCTGGGTTGATTTCTGCCAGCACAGTGATCATATCAGATTAGACAGATTAGACAGATTAGACAGATTAGACAGATTTTATGTTTAGGTGATCGTTTTCATACAGGTCATGAGCGGCGATGGAGAAGACGGACGTGAGATGCAGGAGAATCAATGTGGAGTGTTTATTCAAAATAAATATAGTCCCAAAATACCATCGGAGTCGATAGAGATTACTGAGTCTAATCAAAGTAATCAAAGTACAAATTAGACACAAGGACAGATGACAGAGGTGTAAGATCAGTGGGTGGTGTTGTTGTTGTTGTTGTTGATGTTGTTGATATTTGAGTGTTAAATGTTGTTTATTCAGATCACACATTAATTAAAATAGAAAATAGATAAAAGAACAGAGAACAGGTGTATTTTAATTGGTTGTTGTTGTCGTTTTGTTATAATAAGCACATACTGTCTAATCAAAGTACAAATTGGACACAAGGACAGATGAAAGAAGTGTAAATTTAGTGGTTGTTGTTGTTCAATGTTGTTTATTCAGCTAATCAGAAAAGGACAGAAAACAGGTGTATTTTAAGTGGTTGTTGTTGTTGTTGTTGTTCTTTGAATGTTCTCTCTCTCACTCTCACTCATTTTCTACCACTTATCCGATGTTTGAATGTTGAATACTTATAATAAGCAAACACACTGTCTAATCAAAGTATACATTAGACACAAGGACAGATGACTGAGGTGTAAAATTAGTGGCTGTTTTTGTTGTTGTTGTGGTTGTTTGAATGAAAGTTTTTACATTTACATGCTCAGTATTTGGGGAAAACATGGCATTCTGGAAAAATTTTAAATGTGTGTGTGTGTGTGTGTGTGTGTGTGTGTGTAGGTTTCACTGACATCATTCATCGTCATATCATCAATAAGACCGTCTGATGTACGCGCGGTCTGATGTACGTCTCGTCACTTTGTTGATCTAAGACACGATTCCAGCTGTCATTCATTAAGGTTACAGTTAGTTACCTTTTTCTTAATTTCTTTTTATTAAAACATCTATTAACTATTCATAAGATCATCTTATAATTAATTCACCAAATCTACAAAGGGATAAAGTCACCATTCATGCTTCTTTTTTTAAGCTTTGCCATAAAGTTTAAAATTCATTTACTCACTTTAATAGAAAATCAAGAGGGAGTCTGAGAATAAAAATCTCTCTGCTAGAGACTGGGGTGCACATTTGCATGGACAAGAGCATATGTGTGTGTGTGTGTGTGTGTGTGTGTGTGTGTGTGTGTCTGTGTGAGTTTGGCAGGGAATCCACCACAGAGAAATGGCTGTTCACTTTACACCAGCGCCTTGAGCTTTATGAACTACTTCGAGAAACTCCATTCTGAGATGGATGGAGGAGAAGCCATTTCCAGATCTCTGCCATAAAGCGAGCACTGCAGCGCTGCCTGCTGTTTTTTGGATTCGGAGAAGTCCCATTTCCGAGTGAGCTCCCCCACTGTAACAGCACACCGCACAGAAGTTTATAATCCAATAAACATTACTGTATCTGCACATGTGGCTCCGAACGCATGATGGACGAGAGCGAGCGAATCGGATCCGGAGAGCACGCCTTCGCGTTCATTATATTAATGAAATTTATTAGTAACAGTTAGCTAGCGCTAATCTGCAGAAATTGAAATATAAGGCCCGCATTATGGGCAGAATATGAGTAAAACGGCAACTTCATTAGCATAACTACGACCGTGCATCATAGACGTCATTAAAATTGCTCCCAGAATTGCCATATTAGTTGTTTTATGAGGTAATTTTTATGTGCAGTAATAGAATCCTTTCTTTACCCTCCAGTGCATATTAAACTCACTTATCTTTTTGTACAAACTCACGATAACTCGTTCAGGGTATAATGAAGGAAGATGGTTATGGGTCTTAGATTTTCAGAATGCTCCGGCTGGCGATGGGAAGGATGATGGCTTCGTGTCTTTGTTTATTTTTTATTACGGACGACTAAATATCAGACGATAACAAAGCACCAGATCTGTTTATTACACGTAGGATTGAAGTGGATTTTTGTCTATGTTGTACTACTGTACGTTAGCGAGGGAACAGGAGAGCAGGAGACGTGGTGGTGAGATTTAGGTGAATTATTAAGCGTGAACTTGGTAGTGTTTAGGCTTGAGTGAGAAGATGGAGAGGATGGAAAGTGTAGCCTTGAGTGTTGTGCGTGTGTGTGTGACAAAGAAGAAGCCAGACACATGTTAGGAAACACCAATAAATGAATGATTAATACCTTAACTCCTGATTAGCAATATTGCGATTTTTCACCCCTGTCACTGGAAGAAAGGCTTCGGCAACATTGCTCTACTTACCGCCTTTTCCATAATTGAGACTTTAGCTCCTAGCTGTGCCCTTCAGCTCGCCATCCATCAAACCACCTCAGCCTTCAGACGTACTGACAGACTCAGATGGAGAAAGAGTTTTTCAGGTAGAGAGGCAAACCTTTTAAGTCATTTATCCACAGCCCAAGTACTTAATTGTCTTTTCACCTCTGTTATTACTTACGTATCTATTTCTCTTTTTTTCCCCTCCGTGAACCTGCTCTCAGTGTAGTTAATGCACCTTTCACCTCGTACTATTAGACCCTGCTAAAGAGCCTTAATCATCTGTAGCTTTGTGACTGAGTGTATTTATGGAAACACAGAAACACTTTCGGATCTACAGCCGGAGCCGTGTGAGAAAAAGCTGTTTTTCAGAATCTCGATTCTGATTGGTCGAAAGGTGATGGTTATGGTTCTATAACACCAGCTTTGAAAAGGAATTCACAGATTATATAACCATGTACTTGGTTTCTAATTGAATTTCTAAATATTAAATATTTCGATTCTACTGCACATAATTCATAAGGACTTACTGGCACATAAAGAAATCTTACAGATTGTTTTTTTTTTCTGTAAAGAGATTTTTATTTAACATTTATATATTTATTTAGTCTCCAGTGTCGAGAAGTAAAATTTCCCAGTGCAGGATGTTAAAAAATCTGTGTGTACACTCTGTTGTAATATCCCGCCAATTTTTTTGTTCGTTTATATTCCCATTCGTCGTGACATATCTGTTGGAAAACCTCCGTCTCACATGTTTCCTTCTTCTCTATGTATATCTTCAAATCAAGTGTATATCTTGTTATAATCCTAAAATGAAGGAACATTTTTACCTTTTTTCCATTAAAAACCCAAATGGGGGTGTAAACTTTTGCAACAAGACTGAATTTCCCTTACAAATGAAGCAAAAAAAGAAAGAAACAAAGAAAGACAAAGAAAGACTTTCTATAAACTAGTAATACATTCTAATTAGGTTATAATGCGTTATAAGGCGTTATACCCATTATTATAAATAACTGATCTTTATTACACATTGTTATAATCAATTTAATATACATTTTATATCATGCATTACAAATCATTAGTAATCAAAGTAATTAGTGTTCATAATGCATTATATCACCTAGCCCCACTTGATGAGCTCTTTGAATGCATTATGAACAATGTTAAAAACTGTAAAGCTACTTCATTAATAATTATCATGATGTCTATAATGCCTTTAATGCTTTATAAACAATACAATGCACAGTATTTAATAATAATAATAATAATAATAATAATAATAATAATAATAATAATAATAATAATAATAATAATAATAATAATAAATACTACTACTACTACTACTACTACTACTAATAATAATAATAATAATAATAATAATAATAATAATAATAATAATAATAATAATAATAATAATAGTATATTGACAAAAAAAACGTATAAAGAAATAGAACAGAATTATGTATTGGATGGCTGATTTAAAAATAATATTAGTTAATTAATAAAATTATTATTTTAAAATAAATCATTAAAAATGCAAATAGGCAAGAAGAAATATAATATAATAAATTATTTAATAGTATAATAAACAAATGCTAATTATTTTTAATAGTTTTTATCATTTTGATGAAAAAATAAAGCAATTCTTGGTGATGGACTCAGATTATCCTCTTCATGTTGTGTCTTTTCTTTCGTGCTGCGTTTCTGAGGCCTGCCATCTGCATCCACCTGCCTCCTCACCTGAGCATGAGCACTGAGAGGGCTAAAATATTTATTCTGCACCATTGTTGCTGTTTATCAGGAAACATCTGCCCAGCTCATTTACCTTTATTTATCACTGAGTGCTTAGAGAGAGAGAGAGAGAGAGAGAGAGAGAGAGAGAGAGAGAGAGAGAGAAAATGTCAAGGTTTATCATGTAGTTACAAAAATGTTTTGAAAAACTTTTAAAGCACTTAAAGGTCAAGAGGGAAAAAATGCAGACTATCAAAAATTTATATGCAGGACAGCAAAATGACAAATCCCATTATCGGCTAAAGGATGTTCATTAATTTTGTCATCTAATTGGACAGAGGCAGATGTGGAACAGCTCATCCGGAGGGTCACGGGCAGCAGAAGAGCAGTCTTGTGCTTCAGACTTTTCTATTAGGAAGCAGCATGTCCTCTAACTCCCTGGATTACCAAGCGCTTTATTGATTAATGACCATAATTTATTACAGAGAAGAGGGCCATGCATCCAGTTAAATGTACAATTAATCAATCCTCCATCAGATTATGTGAGACGGCTGAGCTGCGGTGAGAGAACGGAGGGCCGTGGGTGATAATGTGGCTTTCGGGGCTGCTCTTACAACGACTTAAGACTCCTTTCGTGGCTTAATGCTACCTGTCCTGTCTGACAAATGTTCCACGCAGAAATTGAATATAACTACCATTGATGGACTGAACGCCATGTCCCGGCCCTAGCTCTCCGTCAAGCTCTGCTAGAATAATGCACCACCCAGACGTGCCCTGAAAAACCATTTATTAATCTCAAAACGGAGGAGAAAAGAGCCTGCAGCTTCAAATACATCATGGTTAAATCAACAATATTATATTAAGCTGGAAACGGATGTGGGGTTAAAGGAACCCACGGCAATACGGGGATAAATTTCAACTCGATCAAATTCATACATAGCCATTTCATCCGAGCGAGCCGAGGACGCGCGTGACACGTTAAATCCAGCTTTAGAAAAGCCGTAATTGACCGTAAATTTGGAGTGTCATGCCTCACAAGTGCCTGTTGGCATGAGTGTCATTTAGGCTGCCTCTAGAGGAGTGAGAGGTGCAACAGAGGGAAGGAGAAAGACTCAAATCAAGCAGTTTAGCTATTCACGTATGGATGCTTGGAAACTAAAATGTAAATGAATATACGTACATAACACACGGGTATGAAACAGTTGGAAATGCAGCTGATTTTCTCTCAATTCTCTCAACAGCGCCTTCAATTTCAATCAATTAGGAAAGTGCACCTCATTTATCACTCTTTTGATTTAAGTTATAAGTATGTAAATATTTCTGTTAGACAAACCAAACACAAAAAATTCCTGCTATGTATTTACGTAGATGGCAATCAGACATTAATGATCCAGAATGCCCATTGTTGTGAAAATAGCACACCGGTACGCACGGGCAAGAGTAAAAAGGTTCAGAATTTATTTGTGCTGCTATGCAACAGGAACCAACGCTCCTTGTGTAGCACGAGAGAGGATTTCACTATGTACTACATCAGCTATATACAGTATGGTTGAAATGACAATAAAAGCTTCTTAACGTGACTTGATAGAGAGCCTTTGTAAACGTGGCCTGTTGTAAACGTGGCTTGTAAACTGTGGCCTTCCAGTAATGCAGCTCAGCCACTGCAGAGCGTCAGCTGTACCAAAGATGCACGTTAACACACCCTCTTTTTATAAGGTGCCATTACTTTTGTTCTAATCAAAATGGCTATCCATATTTGGTATGTATTGCTTTTTTATTCATAAAAGGTCATTAATATAAATTATATTAATAACATTTTCATTAAATCCATGCCCATAAGTCTAACATCAGTGAGGCTTCTTAAACTCAATGCTGAGAGTTAAATATTTCTAAAAAACATATCGCAACATTTAGATTATTTTTCATCATATGTATATGTTTGTAATTTTGAATATATGTTTATTAAGATATGTTTATTCACGAACTGAAAGAGTTCATGTTAGGAAATGCATTCGTTTCCGCAGATAGCAATTTTCACTCGGAAATTAGCGTGTTCATTAGCGTAGCGTGATGATCCATACATCTTAAAAGTCTCCATGCGCTACCATGTTCGCTTCCCTTAGCAACCATAGCCATCACTCATCGAGATCTCATCACTAGCAGTTAAGTGCTTAATATGGAGCTCGTTCTCTGTGCATGGTAAATCCCAGGAACAATAATAGCTCCAGCTAATATGATGTAATATAGTGTGCATGTTTGAACAGTAGAGTGTTTCAACAAGGTAACATTTTTAATTCTATTCAATTCAATTCGATTTGTATAGCGCTTTTAACAGTGGACGTTGTCTCAAAGCAGCTTTACAGAACATAAGAAGTTCTTTATACAAGGTTTAATATTATGCAAAGATTCAATATTAATATTAGACTTCTATTTAAATGTGTTTGTATTTATCTTTAATGAACAAGTCTGAGGTGACTGCGGTGAGGAAAAACTCCTTTAGATAGAAGAGGAAGAAACCTTGAGAGGAACCAGACACAAAAGTGAACCTCATCCTCATTTGGGTGACACTGGAGGGTGTGATTATAAACAGTGTTATTATGAATAATGTCCTTTCTACAGTCAGATACAGTATGACAATTGTGTACTGATGAGGAGGTTGAAATTAAAATTTCAATGTTTAGGTTGGATTCTCACTTCATGTTCAGAGCTCGATGAGGATTCAACACTTCCTGAAGATGAATGAATGAATAAAGGAAAGAACTTTTCAATAAATGAATAGAATTTTGGTTCTTTGGCTGGTTTCTTGTCAATGATCGTTGCTGTATGACTCCGACATCGTCGGTTTTTATCATCCGTATAAAATTTTCATTCATTCTTTCATTCATTCATCTTCTACCGCTTATCCGAACTACCTCGGGTCACGGGGAGCCTGTGCCTATCTCAGGCATCATCGGGCATCAAGGCAGGATGCACCCTGGACGGAGTGCCGACCCATCACAGGGCACACACACACACTCTCATTCACTCACGCAATCACACACTACGGACAATTCCAGAGATGCCAATCAACCTACCATGCATGTCTTTGGACCGAGGGAGGAAACCGGAGAACCCGGAGGAAACCCCAAGGCACGGGGAGAACATGCAAACTCCACACACACAAGGCGGAGGCGGGAATCGAACCCCCAACCCTGGAGGTATGAGGCGAACGTGCTAACCACTAAGCCACTGTGCCCTCCTAAAATTTTCATATTACTTCATATTAATCACCATTACCACTGTCGAGTAAAACATGACAAAAGCATTCAATACTGAACAAGGACAAAATTTATTTTTGGCTTCTGGGAAATAAAGCTAAATTCTACTTAATTATTCCCGCGAGAAAGCAAATTATTTATTACTTTTATTTAGTTTTTTTTTTCGGTTTGTCTTTACGGTGATTTTAATAATAATAGTACAAAACTAATAGTTCCAAAGCCCAAACTAACACAAAATCACACATTGTGTTTTGATTAGACTTTAAATTTAAATCAAATTTATAACTCGTAGTCAGTTCCTACTCACTAGGAGCACTTTGTCACGGATGTGTTTTTACTAACGACAAACAAATAGAATTACAAGATCATTTAAAATGACAGATAAAATATGATCAAACAGTCGACTCATTATGATAATTGGGGCTTCGTCTCTCTTCTATCTGTCATTTTAAAAGGCAACACTGAAAAATGATATGGCGTGAAAACATCTTGAATGTCGGGATATTTGAAAATATATGAATTAATAATATTAATTAAATGTTAGTTTATCCAGTTTGTTTTAACATATCCTAAGCTTTATTTCATTTATCTGGCAGATCATTTCTCTTACTTCTAGATACCATTAGAAAAACCTACAAAAAAAAAAAAAAATCAATCTTAGAAAAGAAACAGTTTAATCATCATATATTTCCTTATGATCTTTGTATCCACTATTTTATAATAGGAAATAATCAACAATTTTGACTAAATTCAAGATATTTTAACAACATTTTTCACTTTTTAATAAAAGTTTACATTTATTTTCCAGTATTTCTTTAGTATTCTTTAGTATTTATGAAGCCCTGTGTGGGTATCAATAAAAATGAAGAAATAAATAAATAAATAAATAAATAAATAAAAATAAAAATACATATACACAAATACAATATACATATATATATATGTGTGTGTGTATATATAAAACTAATTTAGTTTAAAAGGTAAGTTTAGGACTATGGACATGGTTATGGTTTATATATTTTCTGTTTTTTTTTGGTTTTGTTTTTTTTTTATTCATCACATCATCTTTGAAATGCTGTCAGCTTCGTGCTCAGGTCTTCATCAGTGAACATTTGAAGACTTTGGGAGGAAGGAATTAGTGTTAAGTCTGTAAAGAACTCAGAAATGACTCTGACCTGTTAGTTCCTAAGCTTTTGGTTGTTTAAATCCACTCAACTACAAACTGTTGTAGAAAGGACATTATTTACATTTACATCATTTCCTGTTCAGTGTCACACGAATGAGGATGAGGTTCATTTCTGTGTCTGGTTCCTCTCAAGGTTTCTTCCTCACATCATCTCAGGGAGGTTTTCCTCACCAACGTCGCCTCAGGCTTGTTCATTGGGGATAAATGTTAGAGATAAATACTAAATTTAACGTTAAACTTAAATTTTTTTATTCTGTTTCTATACTTCTGTACAGCTTCTTTGAGACCATGTAAATTGTTACAAGCTCTATAGAAATATATTGAATTGAATTGAATGATTTGTGATATAAAATTGAACAGATACAATTACATTACGACATCAGGGAACAGGGTCCAGGGTTCCTGATACAAACCAAAGCTTGGACGAGTCTGTGTGGACTCTCACATGTTCTCCTCATGCTTGTGTGGATTTTTTCTCTTGTCCGTTTGATCTGGATTGGTGATGTGAAATTTACCCAAAGGTATAAACGAGTGTATGAACGAGTGTGCACATGATGCCGACACCTCGATTTTCCCTGTTAAACAATCCCTCTTTTTTGAAGGAAATGATTTATAATCACTCTCTCTGCTCTCACACAGATGAGGATGAGCTTCCTTTTGGAGTCTGTTTTGCCCCTTTTCCACCGAGGCAGTTTAAGTGCTGGTTCGGAGCCTAATTTAGAGTCAGTTCTTTCTTTTTCGACAGCCAAAGCACCGGCTCTGAACCAGGAAAAGTGGTTCTTAAGTAGCACCAAAACGTTGCTGGTCTAGACTTAAGAACCGCTTATGTCAGGGGCTGTGGGTGGGGCTGTGGGCGGGGCTACTGTTAGCGCATTTGTTAATGTACCTTAAGTATACTAATGTTTAATACACTTTTACTTTACCGCGATATGATACATTATCAGCACACATGATAGTAAGTAGCTACATGCTAAGGCTAACTTTTTTCTGTGTTAATGATAAAATAACATTATGTACTTTCTCGATTACAACCTCCGTTTATACAGATTACATGGAGCTGCACGTACACGTTGGATTCGCCGCGTTTGGGTGTTAATGTAGGTTCACAAAGCCATGAACATTAACAGTAAAGCAACATCCGCCATTGTTGATGTGTTTGTGTTTGCCGCTGCTGCGCTAACGTTGCTGGGACACGTGACACGTATACAGTGACGTCAGACTCGGCTCTGTGACGGCTCTCTAGCCGGTGGAAAGGCAAACCGGTTCTTAGAAGGTTCACCAGTGGAACCAACTTTGAACCAGCACCAGCGCTAGCTCTGAACCAAGGTTCCCCTCAAGGTTTCATCCTCGTTTCGCCTAAGGGAAGATTTTCTCACCACCGACACCTCTGGCATGCGTTAAAATGTGGTAGTCTAGTGGTTCAACAGATGTAAGGGATGTGGTAGACTAGTGGTTAAGGTATTGGGCTACTGCTTGGAAGATTGCAAGTTTGAATCCCAGGACCACTGGGTCCCTGAGCAAGGCCCTTAAAGCTCAGTTGTATAAAAAAGAGATAAAGAAATGTATGTTGCTCTGAATGATGCTGTCTGATAGAGTGTGTCATTTCTATCCTAAACTGATATATTTCTGTAACTCTGCCTTGTGATCCTGACCGTTGTTAAATGCGCTATAGAAATAAAATATGATTGATTGAAACCGGTCATTGTTGACTGGGATGCAGAGCTTCCTGTAGCTGAATAAGTGAATCAGTCTGAAGTGTTGATCAGGTATGACTCCATTAATAAATTCCATATCCTCCTCCTGATCATCATCATCATCATCATCACTCAGATGTTAGTGACTGATTATTATTCTCGCCTTCTTTTAAATCAGGTTGACGTTAGCGCTTCACGTTTAAGCCTTACCCTTCCTAAAAGATTGCAAATGGTATAAGGTTTACTAAATTTCCTTCCAGAAAGCACAACAGCAAACCGCTCTTGAGTGACGTTCTGTAAACAAGCCGTTTCCATATGCGTAAAGAAAATAAATGTCTTCACCGCTTTATTGTGACAAGCACCAATCTGCTTCCAACAGTAAATATAGCAATTTTTTTTTTCTTCAACTTCTTCATATTTTTTTACATTAGGAGCAACTTTTGTGCATGGCCTTGTAGATGATAGATCATAAGACTGACTGCAAATGCATTGCGCTGAGCTCATCGGGGGCATCTTCAATTGTCCAGCAGAGGTTGGCAGCACTGGTGGATACCTTGTTAGATTGAGGTGCTCAATCAAGGCTGTGCTGGAGTGCCAAGCTGGTGCCGAGAGTGGTGATTACAGGGCTATGCGCGCACAAGGCCAGGAAAACGGACTAGCTCTCTGCAGGTGGCCCTCTGACATTCAAGCCTGCATTTTCTGAATCAGTCTTGAGTGATTAGGGCAGCGACAGTCAAAGGACAGATCAAACAATTATTTCCCCTTCTTCCACCTGTTCTTTTCTTGGTTTCATGAAAAATGCTAGCTATTTTTTGTCTGTATCTGTCTTTAAATGACACCGTTTTATTTTTTTTTGAAAAGATTTCTTATTGCATTTTGAGATCGATTAATTTAATATATCTTTAATGATCTCGAATGCATTTTGACGCCTTTTAATTCATTTCCCTCAACGCTGTTTAATGCTTGATTTTGATTGGTCTGAAAATGTTAATTGACTTTTTATATCTGTAGCTCTGACAAAGTTTCCCGGTACAGTAAATGCTCTCATTCTAATATATGATTGCGTGCACATGGTCCTGTATGGCAAGAGTCC
>NC_083464.1:5137500-5182500 GCF_030014155.1 Tachysurus vachellii | reverse complement strand
TTCCACTGAAGGTGGAACAGCCAGGACAGCTAATGATATTATGCAACTGGGTTGTTTTTAAAAATACCCAGTGGCTACTTAAGCTTCAATGTGACAATGAGTATACTTTTAAAATATCTAATTACTCACTCACTCACTCACTCACTCACTTTCTACCGCTTATCGAACTACCTCGGGTCACGGGGAGCCTGTGCCTATCTCAGGCGTCATTGGGCATCAAGGCAGGATACACCCTGGACGGAGTGCCAACCCATCGCAGGGCACACACACACTCTCATTCACTCACGCAATCACACACTACGGACAATTTTCCAGAGATGCCAATCAACCTACCATGCATGTCTTTGGACCGGAGGAGGAAACCGGAGTACCCGGAGGAAACCCCCGAGGCACGGGGAGAACATGCAAACTCCACACACACAAGGCAGAGGTAGGAATCGAACCCCCAACCCTGGAGGTGTGAGGCGAAAGTGCTAACCACTAAGCCACCGTGCCCCCCTTCAATCTAATTAACGTGAATTTATATATCGTATACAGTAAGATTGGACACAATGTCCTGATATAGACGTAATATCAGCAATTCACCCTTTCTTATTTAGAGAGTCCATGAATTCCCAGCATGCCATGTATTTTCCTATTTTTGTTGCTTTTGTTTTCCCTTGGAAATAGTAGGCTTCATAGAGAGGTCAGGCTAAATGACACACATCCTGACATCCCTGTGACATTTATATGACTGATTGTAATCCACACATGCATCTGTAGCAGCATCCACACACACACACATACACACTTCTCCTAGCTTTTATATAAATCTCAAATGTGCTGAGAAAGACAAAGACAGGTCCAGATGGAAAGTCGGTCCTTTGCTTCTCCAGTCCCATGAAGTCATTACGCACTCCATGCTCTTTACGTCAGAGAATAATACACTCTTTGAAGTCAGTTTACAGTATTGCACCATGGCATCACTAAGGCCACAACTAAGCCCTAACAAAAATGTCCTGTGGGATTACAGAAGGCTCCGCAGGCTACGCCAATAAATCGCTTGCTTTTTAAATTGAACAAACGGGTCCAATAGCGGTGCTCAAAAACGCCACTGAAGGAAGTTCATGAAAGACATGGGGACAATTCACAAGCAAGCGGCTCATCCATCGCCAGCCTTGTATACCCACACACACATGCACGCACACACACACACAAGCGCACATACACACACTGCCATTACAGATGAAAAAAGACAAAGAAGGACAGGCTGAATTGTTAAGGCTTTAATCTGGGAGTTGTAGAGTAAAGACCAGATCTAGTCTTCTTCCATTCTCCCATAGGGCACTGATCAATCACGACCTGATTCCCTCAAACGGTTGCTGATCTCTTCATCCGTCACTACCCACTCCTCCATCACGTCCTAGTACAGCCTAAAAAAAAAAAAAAAACAGACTTTCAATTAAGTGATGCAAAATAGAGTCAGTCGGACTGATTTATAGGGTGCAAACGATTGGCTAAGTGGAGCCTTTAATGAAATCGAGACAGTAGTATATTTGTAAAGGTCAGGGCGCGTATTGTCTTTTTGCTGAGCAGAGTTGACATTGACAGAGAGATGAGATTTCATGTCCCATTGAAATGTCACAATAACAAGAGCAGAATGGCCTCCTAAGTGGCTTTATTCATATTTGATTAGATATGCAGCTCTGAAGTGACTCAATTGACATTTTTCCCTTCCTTATAAAGCAATATGAAAAGGGCTTTTTTTTCTTTTCTTTTCAGAGATTATGAATATTGACTGCAGACAAAACAAAGCACTGGCCTTCATGTCACCTCCGTTGTTACGTCTAGCTCTGCAAACACCTCACTTTCAGAACATGCAGCAGATTATTCCAATTATTTTAAGAGACTAATAAATGTTTTTTTTTTGGGGTTTTTTTTTACCTTAAAAGCTTAAGAAGTGGTCAGTCTTGTAGATTATAAAGTATTTGTTATTAGCAGAAGGTTTCATATGTTATACATCACATGCCATATGAAAAGATACAAGATTATGTGGAGGAGGAAAGGAAAAAACCCTGCAACATACTGTATGGGGTCGTAGAGTTTAATATCAACGTACTTTAATTGCTTGATGAAATATGAGCGAGAGATATTAGATTTATGGAAAATACATCAAAGTTCAGTACTGGGTTCAACACACTGACTAAACATAGTACTGTATCTCGGTTATTTCATATTCTGCTTGTGACCTCAATGTCCTAGTGATCATTTCACAGCTTTCCAACTGTAGAGATTAACATAAAATCAATCAAACTTAACAATATTCATTAATTTTTTAATATCAAATTACTGCACATTTCCTGTAGATTTTGGCTTGAAAAGCTTATCCAGAATGCATTCAGACCTTCAGTTGTTCTGAATATCACTACAGCTCTCATAGAAAGGAATTGCACTGGCGTTTTCACTTCTACAAAAACGTGCAAAAACACATATTTTGGTTCAAAAATCACAAATAACTGACATTCTGGAGGGACTGGGTACTAAAAGAAGTTAAAGGTTTCTATATTTTTAAAACCTTTTACTTTTTCTTACATAATCATTAATACATTATGAGGGTCAGGTCAAACAAAACCTTACATTTTTTTTCTCTTTGATTTTTATTTATTTTTTTTATCATTTAATTAAGCATTGGAACATCTGCACTGAGCAAAATGAAGATTGTGCTGAAAAACTATGATTGCAGAAAAAGAAAATTTGAACATTTGATTTATCCTGATATATGAAATCACAATTTATAAATAAAATCTTTACTTTTTCATGATGATGAGGTTTAACAATTTTCTGACATATGATTTTGACCAGACACCAAAATAAATAAGTAAACAAACAAACAAACAACAACAACACCAATAATAATAATAATAATAATAATAATAATAATAATAATAATAATAATAATAATAATAATAATAATAATAATAATAACAACAATAACAACAACAACAATTGTTGTTGTTGTTGTTGTTGTTATTATTATTATTATTATTATTATTATTATTTATTATTACAATATATAATATAATACTAATAATAATAATAATAATAATAATAATAATAATAATAATAATAATAATAATAATAACAACAATAAATATTCTTATCGTTGTTATTATTATTATTATTATTATTATTATTATTATTATTATTATTATTATTATTATTATTGTTTTTATTGTTATTATTGGTGTTGTTGTTGTTGTGGTAAATAACTGTAAGTGGAGGCCGAGTCTGCCGCAGGTCTCCAAAGGGGCAGGGTTTGTAATTTCTATTTTAACTTTACCTTGTTTCCTTTCCTAGCCTATATGCAGCAACATATTCAAAGATGATATTCATCATCTAAATTATGTTTTTTTTTCCACACTAATATTTGTATCTTCAAAGTAAATGTTGATATCAAACCCATTTCTGCTCTCCGAGACGCTCCACGTGCTTGAGCATAAGCAGCTAAAATTAATCAAACCATTAAAATTCTGTGTAAGGTTATCAACAGAGGGAAAAACACACGTCTAAAACACACTGAAAGAAAACTGAGTCCTGACTTACTTTATATCAGACTCATAAAATAATGCAGTTGTTTTTATTGATTGAAAATGTTGGACTGGAACTCAGGATAAGGAAGAAGAAAAACATATTATATGTTTTAACGTATAGCTTGTTATACTATAGTGAACATTTCTGTAAGGAGTCTCCAGTTGTCAGTGAGCTGAGGCATGGATTTGTGGTGTGGATGTTCCATAAAATTAAATTTAAATTAAATTTTAAAATTAAATTTAATATTAAATAATCTTTTGGGGAATTTCTGAGGTATGAAAGGCATAAAACACTTCACTGTGTTTTGTTATAGAAAAATTATATATATATATATATATACATATATATATATATATATATATATATATATATGTATATATATATATATATATATATAAATAATTTCATCACCTGCCCTTTTTCCCCAGATTGGTCTAACAAACCAACATGTAAATACAGTTATCTACAACACAAGCTTTTTTTAGATTATATTTGCACACTTGTGTTTTTTTTTTGTTTTGTCAATTCAGTGCACCTTTTTGCCTTCTTTCAGCTGGATCAATTCTCCCTCGCTCTTTTTTTAATCCCTGGATGATGTATGCCAGATGGCTTTTACTACATCGTTTATCGGCTAAGTAGACACAATTATCCAGCCCAACCTACAGTGCTTCCCCAGCTCCACTTTACTCTCGCCCCTCCCTGGGCTTCTGTCTCTCCCAGGCTATTATTCCCGCTCCTATTATTCCAAGCCTGCTTACTGCATATTCCGAGTGGGACGGTGTTGTACCTGAGGGAGAGCACACTGACTGATTTAGTTTGGAACTGTTCACGCAAGTGCAACAAAAATTTCGTACACTGTACTATCTTTCTTTTGTCTAAAGGAAAATGCAGCCATGGTGTAAATTTGTGAAAATTCTGATATGAGCTAGTGCTTTTTTATTTCTGTTTTACATTTATGGCATCTAATAGATTCCATAACACTTTCATTCATCCAACCACCCACAACCACCCATCTATCCATTCATAGATCTATCTATCCATCCATCCATTCATACCAATTTACCCATCCATTTCCTCATCCATACTTGCCCATTCATCCACCCATACACATTCATACATACCTATCTATTTATCCCTTCATCTATTCATTCACTTATAGCCACCCATCCATATACCCACCCACACCCAACTATTCAAACATCCATTCATCCTTTCATTCACTTATAACCATCCATCCATCGGTCCATCCATCGGTCCATCCATCTACTGTTTACTTCCATCCATCTGCTCACCTATACACATCATCCATCCACCTATATGCTTCTATCCACCCACATCCATCCATCTATCCATCCATCCATACATCATCCCATACACTTCCATCCATCAATCCACCCATACTCACTCGCACCTTCCACCCATACCATCCAAAAATCCATCTAAAAATCCAACACACTCACTTATACCTATCATTGCTCCTCTGTCCATCCAAAACTGCACCCTTCCATCCATCCATCCATCCATCCATCCATCCACATTCCCTCTATCCCACCGACCTGTCTTTGTTCCACCCATATCTGTTGATACCATTTATCCATCACCCGCCCATACTTTCCAGCCATTCACTCATCCACCCATTCATAAATCCACCCATCCATGAGCACATAGCATGAGGTTAATTTAGTGTTAGTTGCATTTTATACGATTAAAAGAAACAGCTGTGAAACATGTAGTCGGGTGGCAGGTAAATTACAAAGGGAGTTGACATGCGAAGGGATTTCACACCCTTAAATTGAAATTATGGTAACCTACACCTTGCAGCTGCAGGTGCCATCTCCAGAGGCAGAGAGAGGGTGAGAGAGAGAGAGTGTGTGTGTGTGTGTGTGTGTGAGTGTGTGCATGTTTGCTCAGGTAAGCAAAGCCCTGTGAGAAGGTGCTATCAGTTTACAGTCTCACCCTTTCCGTAGGCACCTCATTAAGCTGGTTTCCCTAGAAACAATGTTTGCATTGAGTGGCTACATTAGCACACCCCTTAGACTGCACCAGCTCTGGCGTCAGCCTCATGCTAATGAACACATGAATATTAATAAAGTGAATGCATTGGTAGCTTAGAGGAGAGCAAATCCTCATATTGATTAGGAGGTGATGAGTGCAGTCAAAAAAAATGTAAATGTCCAAAAAAAATAAATAAATCACGTCAGGTTGATCAAACCAGACCCGGCACTCGCACCTGTCACGACCTGATCTACTCAGGTACAGTAAGTATGCTGATTTTCTCTGATTTTCACACTCTCATCTCTCAAGTGACTTGTGTAGCGACATATTAGATTTCAGACGTATTTAAGAAGCAGAAGGAGCGACGGATTTCCTGCCCATGTCTGTGCCAGACGGATGCACGGGGACGTGCCGGATGTCTCAAATGCACAGGTAATGATGCCTCTTTAATCAGACGGCTGGCTTTTCCCACCTCGCTTGCTGTCACATATCCAATTTCATTTGTTAAACATAAGATGATGGGCAAAACAGTGTCACTTTCTTTTACATATCAAGGTCTGTCACACACCCTGGTCCCAGAGAGAAGAGCAGACATGAAAGCTGTGAATCACATTGCTCTGTTTCATTGTACATAATCAGTGTGTTAATGCTATTTGAATGATAGAAAGTTTTGGATTAAAGTTAAGCTGAAATCATGGAATAAAAACATGCATTTTTTTCACACAGTAGTATGTCAGTGTCTAAATGATAGCGTTTTTTTATCCACGTACAGGCAGGACATGGCTCAAGATGTGGTCACTAGGAGCCAGGGAAAACAGTTGGGAGTAATGCAGCTCACTCGAGCCCCAGAGACTTTAAGCTCATGCACAAGATCCCCTCTGTGGATCCCCTCTTCAGCGACTCCGTGACCTAGTGGAACTCACGTTTTTGTCTGTTACAATTCACTCTACAGTGTCTTTGTTCGCCTTTTTTGGCAAAAAGAAAAAACATTGTAACATTTTTTTTTTCTTCGCCCTCCTCCCTGCCACTTTCTTGCTTTCTTTTTGACCGGCTTTTTTTTCTTTTAGCACGTCTTTCTCCCAGAACGTTTTATGAAAAGAAACAACAGTGACTTGAATGCGAAATGGCCCTCTCAAAGCGACTGGCCTGACAGGAAAAGGGCTCGGCAAAAATAAAGTGGCACTCTCCCGTCCTCCTGCTTTGCTTTTCCACTGTCTCGCCGGAGTCTCCCCCTGCAGCTCCATGCCATCTCATTTGTCATGTTATCAAATGCAAACTTATAAGTATTTTGCCCACATGTGCAGTTCGGAGGATGATGGCGTGAGACTGAGATGCTCTGGCAACGATCCAATTCTCAGCTGAATAAACAGACAGAGCATTTGGCCAGCCAGGTTGGCACACAAGGATATGTTTGTCTTTTTTTTTCCTCTCTTCTCTTCTCTTCTCTTCTCTTCATAAGACAAGTCAAACCTTTTATCTGTTCTTTGCTAACGCTAGTTCATTCTTTCCAACAACTGGGTCTTACTAAAACACATTTAACTTAAAAGGCGTCACACCAACAGAGAGCTTTGAAGTGTCGTCACAGTATTTATTGACTAAGAAGAGAAGAAAGGGGGGGACTGGAGGAGGAGGAGGAGGAGGAGGAGGAGGAGGAGGACAGACAAAGATGTGGAGAGGGAGGGACGGAGAGTCACTTAACAGGCATGAAGAGCTGCCCATTAAGTGAAGAAGGTTAACTGTCTGTTTCCATCGTTGACGTAGTGTGTTAGTTAAATAAATGCTAATCAATGAGCTGGACACACATTGTGATTGGATTAACAGCATGGATTTAAAGTGTGTTCCTCCAAACATTGATTAAACTTATTCAATAGAGGAAAAAATATAAACTCTAGACAGAATCTCTTCTCGTGGCTCAGTGTGGAAATTATATCGGATTTTTACTGTATTGATCGTAAATTTTAAAAGGCATTAAAACAATAAAGGAGTGCTATAGAATGTAAAGAATAACCCTAAGGAATGACTTTACTGAAACATTAACAGCTTGCTAATTAAAAGTCCTTATAACCCTATTGAGGCTAAAGCAAACTAAGTAGAGACTGATGCTAAGACACCTAACAAAGCTAACATAAACGACGGAGGGAAGCAATGCCATCTTCTTTTCATCAGCACCTTCTTATTTAGAGATGTTCTTTCAATTCTGTCAATTTAAACAAATAACAATGATACAAAGGGGCACTTCCAGGGAATGTAAAACACAGCACTGAGGCCCCTGCAGGGCCAACAATGGCTTCTCTTCGCATTACAACAGCCATTGCGAAGCAGGACGGGCTTAATATTTACATTTCCTTTTTGACATTTGTGAAAGGTTTTCTTTAACACACGGTGGGCCGAAAGAGAATGAGTGAATAATAAGAGATTAAAAGGTGAAGGGGACACAAGGGAGAGAACAGGGGACAGAAAGGCAAATCCTGGCCCCAGGGGCCTGACGTTAAAAACACAATGTGTGCTAGGGCAGTAAAGCAGTCAACACTTCTTTTTCACCCCCTCCCCATGTACCACCTGCATTACAATTAACCTCACGGCAACCTTGAGGTTCCTGATTAGTGAAGGCCTATTGTCTCAACCACATTACAGCATGGCCTTCACACTGCCCCAACGGCCCCAAATCGACAAATCAAATCCCAGTCCTGGTGAAACTCTCGGCCCCAGGGACCAGGCCCTCGTGTCTATAGCTGAAGTGGATGTGTAAAGGCTTTCAGAGTGTGTAATGCTCTCTCTTTCGCTCTCTCTCTCTCTCTCTCTCTCTCTCTCTCTCTCTCTCTCTCTCTCACACACACACACACACACACACACACACACACACCTCCTTAGAAATAGAAACAAAAAAAGCATCACTGCAAATCAATCCAAACTTCTTCTGACTAATCAACTACCTTGATAATGCGTTTTATCCTGATGGACGTGGTCTCTTCCACATGACCCTGCCTTCATCCCAGACTCACTGACTGGGTTGATGAGGATGAACCTGATATAAACCAGATGCTACGGCTTTCAATCTCTACAGACTTCAACACAACCGAAGACTTATAGGAGATCACGGAGTAAAATGTTAGACTCCCATTATCGAAACACAAACCAAGGACAGATCTTTTGAAAGAACAATTTTCTCCATAGTTTTTGTCAGTCCAGTAAAGTTCATGAGAGCTGTAGAATTAATGTAGATGAGCAGAGAAACTGATCTGGGGACTGGTAACCTTACACATACAAAATCTGTCTTCAGAATAAAGAGGACTGAAGAGGCTGGTGAGGGAACGATTACAAGAACTTATTTTGCAGACTTTGACTCCTAAACACTGCATATTTAATATGCGTGTTAGTAGTAATTGAATAAAACAGCTTTGACTTAAGTAGAAGTTTAATTCGTTTTGTTGATTCTACATCAGGGATTTCAAAGCTGCTGGCAATTTTCGCCAATTAGCTTACAATAACAAATAGTAAAAAAAAAAAAAAATGAAAAAAAAAAACAGTGAGTCACAAATAAGCATTTCGGTAATCAAAAGAAAGACATTGGAACAGTCAGGAAATGCTATTTCTTCAAATGATCATAAAACAAGACAGAGGGAAATAGGAAAGATGTGGTAGTTACAATGTTTGGCAGCAAATACAGAGAAAATCCTCCAGAGGAAAGACCCAGTAACACCTAGCATCACCTCTGGTGCTAAGGCACAACGAGCACAAGTCAAAAGAGAGCTGTGAAAATGATGTCAGTGTGAAATCGAGTAACAAGCACTCTGATTCTTCAGGAACCGCTGAAGCTCGACGACGAGCCGAGATTACACTGATCCAACAAGACGCTACGTAGGAATATCAGAAGCACTTTATTTACATGGTCTGCTTCAAAATTGTGGTGAACAATTTTTCAAAGAGAATTGTTTGTAATTGTTTGTAAGGGTCTGACCCTCTGTGTACATGACTATAAGATGTTCGTAACTAGAAATTGTTGTCACCAGAGGTTGTGTGTGTAAAATCTCAGAGTGTTAAAACGAGCTGGAGACGAGATGGCGAGGCTCAAGGGTCAGAATCTTGGTAAGGTTTTTGTGACCAGGACATGATCAGTCGTTGTAATACAACCAGTGAGTGATGATGTTTTCCTTTCTTCGGATTGGTGTTGAACTGATTTGTTTTGGGGCAGTGATGGCTCAAGTGGTTAAGGCTCTGGGTTGTTGTTTTGAGGCTCAGGGTTCAAGCCCCAGCTTTGCCAAGCTGCCACTGATGGGCAATTGAGCAAACTTAACCCACACTGCACCAGAAGTGCTGTATCATAGCTGCCCTGTGCTCTGACCCCAAGCTCCTCAGTTGGGATATGTGAAGAAAGGTATTCCTCTCTGCTGTAATGTATATGTGGTGATAATAAAGGCTTCTATTAATCGTGTTTATAAAAACTCATCCAGTTCATACAAATAAATGATGAACCTTTTTACTCTTGCCTGTGCCTACCAGTGTGCTATTTTCTCAAAACTCTCACAAAAGAACACTCTCTCACTCACTCACTCATGTTCTACCGCTTATCCGAACTACCTCGGGTCACGGGGAGCCTGTGCCTATCTCAGGCGTCATCGGGCATCAAGGCAGGATACACCCTGGACGGAGTGCCAACCCATCACAGGACACACACACACTCTCATTCACTCACGCAATCACACACTACGGACAATTTTCCAGAGATGCCAATCAACCTACCATGCATGTCTTTGGACCGGGGAGGAAACCGGAGTACCCGGAGGAAACCCCCGAGGCACGGGGAGAACATGCAAACTCCACACACACAAGGCGGAGGCGGGAATTCGAACCCCGACCCTGGAGATGTGAGGCAAACGTGCTAACCACTAAGCCACCCTGCGCCCCCAGAACACTCCAAATAACCCATTTAAAAACGTTAGAGTAAATAGAATTAAAGTAAATTGATAAGTCTATTGATAATCTAATAATCGCATAGAGTTAAGATCATAATAAGTAATATGTTTGTGGCTGATTTCAATATGACAGAAATGAATGCAAATTAACTTTGTGATATTCAGAGGAGCTTGAAATTACTACCGATTTTACACGAATATGGGTAAAGACACATCATGTGGCGTCATCACAACACGCATTCAGCCAAATCCCTCTTCCATTCAGGTGTGTGAACATGAGTATGGCTCTTATAGAAAGTCATTACATCTTTGGTAGAAGTTTAGAAGAAGAATCCGGTGCTTGTGATTTTACCAGTTTTATAAAGTTTTCTGTTGCATCGCAAACAGCAGTAAAATCAAGTGTTTTTTTGCAAAACAAACAAACAAACAAACAAAAAGTTTACTGCTATTTAAAAATGAAATTTTATTTTTTTCAATATTTCTCAGCCACATTTTGCCACATTAATTTTTGATCTTCATTCCAGGTTATAAACATAATCACTGCATTTATCCTCAAAGAATTATAAGCCAATTAAAAAGCAGTATGTACAAATATTAAACTATTTAATTTAGTGAACCAATCAAAGAAAACTTTAGCGGTATTCATAGATAGAATTTATCAGCTAAATTCAGGTTTCTAATTAAAAAACAACAACATCATGATTAAAACATACAGGAAAGCCGTTAGCTAGCTGAGTTAGCTAGATGTACTTATCCAGGTCTTGTTTCACAGTATGAATGCTGTCTATTAGATTTACGATATTTAGTAGAAATTGTCTTAAATATAATTTAAATATCGTGTATTGGTGCTGCTAGATACATTCAGAATAATGTGTGAAAAAAGGGGCATCATTGCTAGAAAGGTAAACTAGAAACATGTAAGAATTTACAAATCTAGCAAGTGAAGCTAGCAAGCTAGCTAACCTAACCTAACGTTAGTTGGGTAAGTTAGCTAACTTGCTAATTGTTATCTTTTTTTGCATACTATTGATAGCGGAGGTGGTGTTCACTTCAGCAGCGCTCACTTAGTTAGTTAGCATGAGAACCGGCTAGAAAATGAAACATTTTTGTAGACAAAAAATGTCATTTGAAAATGAATTACTTTAGTAATAACAAGTGAACTGTTACTACATGTAACAAATAGTCTAACAAGTTTTGCACTATTTCCAAAACAGGAAAAAACACAATCCTGTCTAGGGCAGAGGAAGAAATTCTCAGGAACACCTGCCAGCTGTTTGGTCTGCCGTTGTCAAACAGAGCCCGCTAGTGAAAAAGTACCGATCTCTGTCTGGTCCGATCCGCACACAATCGGGTCCCCAAGCTCCTTCCAGGTGCACTAGTGTAGAGGAATAATGTGTGGATGAAAAGTGATGAGGAGTTTTTCACTTTTTTAGCAAAGCTGAGAGAGGGAGCTGAATTCAGGGAATACCAAAAACAGTCCAAGTGCTTTGGTTAATCTGTTCATTTAAGCCAAATGCAAAGGGAAAAAAAAGAAAGACTGTTTCATACATTTTGCAAGAGTCTGTGCTTTAATTTAAAAAGCGGAGCTAGCCTGACTTGACTCAATTATGTAAATCACAGGTGAGTGACGGTTAATGGGACAAGTGTGTGAAACGAGTGAGTAAAGGTAAGTGGAGATGGAATCAATGGTCCCAGGAGGTCTCTCTCTCTCTCTCTCTCTCTCTCTCTCTCTCTCTCTCTTGCTCTCATAAGATGGTGGTGGAGCAACAGAGTGAGTTTTCCATGCACTGAGAAGCATTCGCTGGCGTAAACTAGGGGCTAATCCATCCCCCGCTGCGTGTCTTCCCCAGAGGTCTAATGCTCGACGCTTGGCGAAACAAAGCCTCCACCAAGCTCACCACAGCCTCTGCCCCTGGTGGCACACACACACACACACACACACACACATACACCAGTCTTCACACACCAGACCACTGGTGAGCCCAGAGACCACACGGCCTGTCAATCAATACAGTTGTCTCAGATCCAGTTTCTAACATGGGTTTAGTGCGGTTTAAAAGTGAATCAAGGCGTGTAATTATGTATCCATCAGAGATAGAGAGAGAGGGAGTGAGAGAGAGAGAGAAAGAGATGAGTTAAATTAAGCTTTAATCGATGCATATGGAGGTAACACACACAGATTTACCATGCGTAAGCTATTTTCTTTATTGACTTTAGGGCCTTATTCATTTTTATTGTGAAATATTCCCCGACCTCTTCATTTGGCTCTAATCAGTTTTCCTTGTCTGGGTAAACTGTATAATTTAGTAAAGGAGGTGTAATTCCATTTCCTCTACATGAGCTGTTACACTGAGCACCATGCACCAGGAGACTGTACACATTCTTCATCAAAGTGATTCTCAGCCTGCTTCAGCTTAGTCTGTTTAGCTTAGATTAATAAAATTTAGAAAGAAAAAAGGCTGCTTGATCTTAGACAGACAGAGATTACAGCCCGGCATCTCAAGGATGGATTTTTTTTTATTTTATTTTTTTTTAGTGTGTCACTAGTCTGTTAGGTTTGTAATGAGCACTGTCAGAGATCTGGCCCACATTCACACAGATAAGAGATGCACCTAATCTCGAGAAATATTTTTATCCAGATGTTTTCTAAATCACTTCTTTCCTTTTTAGAAACAATGACCTCACATTACAGTCATTGTGTCACTTGTAGCTTGTCTCTTATGGCTTTTATTTATAACTGTATTGTTGCTAATAGGTCTACACTGTCCATTTTTATCAGTTCCAACATACAGTATAGCTTAAATGTATAACAGACATAAATAAATAGCTAATCAGTATGAAAATAAGTTGCTTGATTTACATCTTACACAACAAGCCTTTGCACTAAGCTTTTACCTTTTTGAGCAAAGCAAGCTCAAAGAACTTGCTATGACCTCAACCAGGTCTCAACCAAGATTTCTGCAGCTTCCTTCCGAGATCTATTTATTGTTCTTCATTCATTCATCTTCTACCGCTTATCCGAACTACCTCGGGTCACGGGGAGCCTGTGCCTATCTCAGGCGTCATCGGGCATCAAGGCAGGATACACCCTGGACGGAGTGCCAACCCATCACAGGGCACACACACACACACTCATTCACTCACGCACGCACTAGGGACAATTTTCCAGAGATGCCAATCAACCTACCATGCATGTCTTTGGACCGGGGAGGAAACTGGAGTACCCGGAGGAAACCCCCAAGGCACAGGGAGAACAGGCAAACTCCACACACACAAGGTGGAGGCGGGAATCGAACCCCGACCCTGGAGTTGTGAGGCGAACGTGCTAACCACTAAGCCACCGTGCCCCCCTTTATTGTTCTTCTTAATGTTTTAAATGAAAGACTGTATTTAACAGGAGAAGATTTAACCCACTGTAATACGATTTTCTTTCATATTTGTGAATGAAACTGAAAACAGGAACTAACTGCAGGTAAGAACCAAAGTTGTGGAAGTGAAGAAACGCTGGACCACACACTCCGGAGGTTTGATCAAAAGGAATAATTTGAGCTGATTGCTTGGATTCATCACCTGAATACAGTGAACTATACCTATCTTGTATAGAAAGCAAATCTATCCATCCATTCATTTATCCATTAATTAATTAATTCATTCATTCATCTATCCAACCATCAATCACTCCTTGAAAGCAAACACAGAGAGAATGAGGAGTAGCTTCTTCCCACAGGCCCTTCGGAGTTCAAAACGAAGTAACACCCAGGATCTGGGTCTAGATCTGGATCTAGTACTGGACTTTTCCCCTTCACTGTTTTTCTGCACATCTTTTTTTGCACTGACACTTTAACTCACTTTAACTCTGGACTGTCACTTTAACCTTGGACTTGCACAGCACAGTACTTTATACACTTTATACACACCATACTGCACATGGAAACTTTAAGGACAATAATTAAAAACCATACGCATTTATGTAGCATTTTTCACTTATATTTTCATATTATCATATTTTCTATAGTTTTTTTTATATAGTTTATAATTTTTATTTATCTGCATCCTTCTGGTTATATTTTTTATCCCAAATTGCATTCCTTATGTTTGAATACCGGACAGATCATTCATTCATTAATTCATTCATTCATTCCTTCATTCACCCACCTATTCATTCATGGACCTTCAGCATAAGACATTCACTATATTATATATTTATTGTGCTTTATACACTTACTTTATTAGAAACACTACTCTAACACCGGTTAAGCTCTTCTTTGCTCTCAAAACAGTCTTAATTCTTTATGGCATGGATTGCATAAGATGTTGGAAACATTTCTTTGAGCTTCTGGTCCATGTTGCCATGACTACATGATGCAATCATTGTTGAAACAATGCAATTTTTTTTTGGAGTAGGGACAAGTTAGGGGTTAGTTAAGCTTTCACAAAAGAGGTTGGTCTTTAGGCTTCTTTTTGAAGATAGCGGTGTATTCTGCTGTCTGTATGGATTGAGGTTGGAAGTTTATTCCACCGGTGAAGGACAAATAGTTGGAATGCTCAGGAAAAGGGAGCCCATGCCTTACTGTGTAGGCACTACAATTTATCGGTCGTTAACTGATCACAGGTTGCTGTAGGGAACATAAAGCTCAAGGATAATGTAGAGGTAGGGAGGTCATGTCCAGACAAGGGGTTGTACGTGAGCTTCAAGCCCTAGTATTTGATTCAGGCAGCTACAGGAAGCCAGTAGAGGTAGATGAAGATGAGCGTAACGTGACACATCCAATGGTTTTCTATAGGATTCAGATCTGTTGACTGGGAAAGCCACTAAAAACCCGGATATCACTGTCATGTTGTTGAAACAAGTCTGAAATGATTTTTGCTTTGTAACTTGGTGCATTATCATGTTGGAAATAGCCCGTAGGGATCCTTTCTTTCTTAGATTCACAATAAACATTTTTTAATTTAAAAGCAAAATTGCTAGCTTGCTAACGACATTGCTCAAGTCAGCAAGTAATCTGCACCAGTTTCTGTCTTAAAACCATGTATGTCCCAAAAACTCAAACCAAAAACACAAGAAAATTTGCTGTAGGAAAAATTTTTTAGTTTCATGATGAATGTATTTGGTTTTAAAAACAAAATTGTTAGTTTGCTAACAACGTCACCTGTCTATCTGCACCAAATTCTGTCATAAAGCCACACAAACAAAAAAGACAAGGAAAAAAAAAGAAAAAGAAATTCAATACATTTAAAACGCACTGCGTTCTCGAAGGTTATGAAGTCGAAAGAATACCCTCATCGTTATTCAACACGCTGTAATAAACTGTTACATTTTTATTGCATTTCCCTCCTTTAACTATGTACAAATGCTTAGCCAAATATTTTTGCTCTACTCGTTTCTAGGCAAAATATGATGCCAGGTGAGCTTGTGTCTTATCATTGGAAGACATTTCTTGTTCTACTAATTTGCTCTAACCACACAAAGTCCCTGCACAGCAGTGTAACGATTATATCCAGGTGCACGAATTTGATTCAACAAATGCAAGGTGGATCTTTCCAGGTTTTAATGCACCCCCCCATATCTCTTCCCTTTGGAATAGACTGAACCAGATGCCCTTCGAAAAAAAAAAAAAAAAAAAGGCCCCACGTGTGACTACAGAACTTGGCTTAAAAAAAAAATCTGAAGCTGTTCCAACAACTTGAAAGTCATAAACCATTAAATCACATTGTCTGTTAGGATAATTGGAAAGGCAGGGAGCAGAGAGAGTCCCCGGAATATTCCTGGAGATAATGGGACATGCTAATGAGCATGAAATCAAGCCAAAGTAACAACTGACAAAGGTGGAGGCTTGTGTATTGGGAAAGGAAAGGCCAGAGGTGGGTTATCTGTCTTGAATGTCCACAGCAGCAGGTCTAAACGTAACACTGTCTTCACCAAACGTGGAACTTGATTTGAGGCTCTGGCAACCGCTGTGGCGAGTGAGTTTATGATGCACTGCCTGGCCAAGGAACTTCAGCTATGCTGCTGAATTTAGATTCTGTTGCTCGGGTGGCCGATTGAATCTATGACACACGAGGCATAAATAACCGAGTCTTTGCTGATCCGATAAATCCAGAAGTGTCGGCCTACTGTCGTCTCTGGAGGTCTAGTGGAAGTGTAGCATGTTTGTCTTTTTTTTTTTTTTTTTTTGGATTGTCTAAATGACAGGGCACAGAGGTATGGTGTGAGGTGTGGGAATATATATGGAGCTTTAATAAGAGTAAAGTCAGGTGGTTAGGAGAGCCAGATTGCTGTCTCTTTGCCAGGAGCTCTCACACATTGATGTGTGAGTGTGTGTGTGAGTGTGTGTGTGTGTGTGTGTGTGTGTGTGTGTGTGTGTGTGTGTGTGTGTGCTGGTGGGTGGGTGGGTGGGTGGGTGGTGTTGTAAGAGGCAGTGGGACTGTTGATGAGTAATTGATGTAAAACCCTGCTGGTAAACGTGCTCTTCATAATCACTCAAAATGTTTGCAGATGTGCATTAATTACTCAAACATAATTAACTTTTAGCCATAAATATTACTTTGCCAATATCTTAAAGTGTGATGTGTTATTAAAAAAAATCACATGGGAAGTCCTATGGAGAAAGAGAAGGAGAAGGAGAATATTCTGTCATCAATGACAAACTACATCCTGGTTCCACATGCAGGTGATGGGATTGTCAGGAGTCTCAGGTCAGGAGAGGAACCTGCTGAGATCAGAAATTGACTTTGGCATGTAAAAGCGACAACGAGAATCTGGTTGTGTAGCGTGTGATCTCGTCCGTTTTACTACATCATACACGTGCCAGGATTTTGCTTCACAAAAGGAACAAGCTGCAAATTTTCATTTGGTGAGAATAGTTCTAAGTGATTCTGTAATAGTTCTAAGTGATGCTGATTATTTTTCCCTAACGGCAGCGCTGACAATAGCTCGGGCCTCGATGCGAATCAGAAGCGATTCAAATCTTGCGCTATCGTTTCCATAGTAACAGCTCATTCCCAGGCATTTGTATGGTGTGCTGTTTCTTAACAAAGAAAAATCTTTCATTTAGTGGCTTTTTATCTAGACGTTTATTGAACTTTATGCCAAGAATAATAAAAGTTTTCCGCTTTCTGTTTTCTTGTTTTTTTTTTTTTAAATAAAAATATAAAAGTTAATAAAGATAATAAAGAGCTGTTTTTAGCAGCTAGAACAAAAGTTAGAATCGAAACAACCTTTTTTCACAGAAGAATAAATGTAACTATGGACTGATGAAATATTTCCTAACGTCAATATAACAATAAATGGAAAAAAGTATCTAAGTTTTCTTTAAATGTTAATAAATTAAATTTAATGTAAAATATTAAAATATTACTTTAATAATCTCTTCATGTCAGGCTGCATCCCACCACGGTGCTAATTATTTTCCTGGAACAGCGTAGCTTTAATTGGTAAACATGAAATCATGAAAAAACCCTTGTGTTTTTTTTTTATTTATTTCACTTCACTTTCTTTCATGCTTAGTGCCCTAATTTATCCTAATTCTTAATATTTGTGTTTTTTATTTGTATTATTTTTGAGCGTTCTCTGTACCGTAGTGTTCTGACTTGATATGTCGTCCATAAGACAAGTAGCTAGAGTGTTCCTAAGGAGAGAGTTTACACCTTGTCATGTGAAGATACAATGACCTAAGTACATGTTGGATAGGCTTTCACACATTTAAGTAGACAAGAAGACAGACAAGGTCGACTACGTACACTCCCATCTTTCTGAAGAAAGTTTAGCTGCTGTGACGATCCTGCCTACGAAGTCATCCTTCCAGACTGGTGTTTTTCTTTGTGTAAGAAGAAATAATTAAAAAAAAAAGTAACTTGTGGATTATTCAAACAAGTCTTTATAGTCAAACCGACTGTTGTATTATTCTCGTCGACATGAGCCGGTCTAAAATATAATTTTCTCCCACTCATAAAGTGCTAATAACTCATAAATAGATCACTCTACAGTTGCCACAATCAACTCCAATTATAATTGACTCAGACTCATTCAAAGGCCTGGACTTTTTGACAATGCAAATTAAATTCTATTTGAACAAAGTAAGTCCACATTGCGCTTCAGCAAGCTTGTGTAATTGTATAAATGTATAAAAATGCAGATAGCGTAACCTGGGGAGTCTTGCCTAATCTCATTCCCACAGCACATACACCCCAGGACTCCTGAGACTCAGTCTCTTGCCTTTATTTAATTTAGGGGAAAACGTTCCTCTCCTTTCCTCTCTTGCCATTCATCGTGTTATGAAACGTCCCGCAACGGAACGGTTATTGAACATCTGACATGTAAATGGATTCGTAATCTCCTTAAAATATAAGAAGCAGCAAGTGCAAATATGAGTTCAATCAAATTTAATGTTAAATTAAATTCCTATCCGGTTGTTTAGTCCAACTTTATTCCTACATCCTAATAAAGTCATACTCTAGAGACATTCAGTATTAAGACATTAAATTACAACATGGCAAGTTATTTATGAGTTACTGACACCTTAATATGAAGGAATGTCTTCTTGGCATAGTCTATAGAGTATGGTATTCTGCACTAGAGTTCCTATTAATAAGCCACCATATTTATTCCAGAGCATTGATGAACTTATTAAATTTCATCAATGCTCGTATGTACATTAGGTTTCATTTAAAAAAAAAAAAAAAAGACTCATGACTCCTGCCACTTTTCAGAGAAAAAATGTTTTATTCATTATTGAAAGACAAAATAGACAGAGTTGTGTATTCTGAATATATATTCTACGTTTCATTTATTGCTGTTGTTTTTAATTGTCATGAGTGAATGAGTGAGTTCATGCAGCTAGCGTTTGTGTATTAATTACACTATGGAAGTGAGATGAAGCTAATATTATGGCATGAACTTCAAAGGAAACATGGATGGGAAAACGTTTGTCTTTCTTGCTAGGTGGTAAATCTTCACTCGAGATGTTTCCATGGCTATTGGATTTGGCAGAAGATAATGGAAGAAATGGTTGATGTACATTAGAACTCGCTCCGAAATGCACATTCTTTCCTAAAATGAAATGAAAGGACTTATTACGCTCGTCGTCAACCACATGGTGGAATCCATGTGACACAGAGAAAATCTAGGAAATTGTATTTTGATACAAAACAAATGAACTGAAAGTGATTATCACAATAAATGATGCCAAGCTGCCACTGTTGGGCCCTTGAGTAAGGCCCTTAACACTCTCTGCTCCAGTGGTGCTGTATCATGGCTGATCATGAGCTCTGACCAAAGTTGGGTTTTGTAAAGAAAGAATTTCACTGTGCTGTAATGTAGATGTGACAAAATAAAATCTTCTGTTCATGAATTATTAATCATTTACTAGAATTTCGAATTCTACTGTACTGCATTTCAAACATACCACACTTTATATATTACATGTACAGTATATAATTAAAACTAGTATTTTGAAGTTTTTGACAAATAATATAATCTCGGGGAGCTTTATAAATATTTTTAAACTAAGTTTAACTTTAATTCTGTATTTCTGTAAATCTGCTTTGAGACGAATTGAATTTAATTGAATTAATAGAACTATAGCTAACATGATGTATGGATGAATAAACACATTAGCATAATCCTCTAATAGTAATAGTTCATGTACCGACAATACTCATAGTTTTTATGTCTTACAGGATCGAAACAAGTCAGCCGACACGTTTTCCACTCTTTATTTCCTCCATCAGATGAGCCAGTCATGCATGTGGAAGCTGCTAAAAGTGTTCATGAACTCTTCACAAGCACAAGCTGCTGCCTCTGATGAAGTATCTGGAGCTGAAGAACATTTTGTCACAGCAATGCTGCAGGTGTCTGCTCTAAAATTAACCAGAATAGAATGAAGTGAGGGGGGCACGTGGCTTAGTGGTTAGCACATTCGCCTCACACCTCCAGGGTTGTGGGTTCGATTCCCGCCTCCGCCTTGTGTGTGTGGAGTTTGCATGTTCTCCCCGTCTGGTTCTGTTTCAATACTATCATGTACATATTTGATATTCTTTATTTATTTGTTTATATATTTATTTAATTTGTCTACATCAATAATTGATTTCCCATAACCTCATCCAGTTCAGGGTTCTGGTGGATCTGTAAACATAGACAGGAACACATCCTGGATATCAGATCAGTTTATCAGTCATGTGCACCGTAAGTATTCAGGAAAGCTACACAGATACATGGAGAACATGTGAAACACAGGAACCAGGATCGAACCTTGAACCTTAGAGCTTTGAGAAATCAATGTGACCTGCCCTGCTTCTGTTCTGTCTTTTTATATTTATCATCATTTTGAATCTATCTCCTGTCCGCACCTATGTGTCTTTTGTGTTACACCGAACCTGCTGTTGAATTCTTGTATCTGATTGGTCAGAAAGTGTTAATGACTTTTCAACATCTGTAGCTCAGACAGTATTTCCAGCTACAGATCAAATCACTGGTGTCTATTAATGTACTTGTTAACACATTAGCATTTTCCTATCATTATTTATTTATTTATTTATTTATTTATTTATTTATTTATTTATTTATTTGCTTATCTATCAGTTTAATCTTTTTTTTATTTTATTTTATTATTTATTTATTTATTGGTTATTTACTTAGTTAGTAGGAAATGCATTGCACTTCATTTCTTTCTTAATTTGTATTATAAATTTTAATTATAATCCTAAATGTGTTATAACATGTTATGAATGCATTCATTAGTTATTATACATGTAGTGTTTAATGAAAGTGTTTTACCGGCGCACTGAATATGTAGACTATATATAGTGCGATAGGGCATTATAATTATTTCTAAAAAAGACATTGCAGTTTGTAGCATTGATTATAATGCAATTATAAAGCGTAAATAAAAAACCTTCAGTATAACTCGTGCTTATAACATATTATATAGTCTTCTCATAATATGTTATCGAAAGTGATGTAACATTATGAACACTACTTATAATGCACCATGTGTTTAACAAAGATGTATTTTAATAAATAATTATAGCAATGTGTATAATGCCTTATGATATATTATAACATGATATGAACATCCTATTATAAATGTCAAAATGTTTCTGTGCACATTCCATAATATTAAATGGATAAAAAGTTTAAGGCCCATGTTTATTGTACATAAAAATATCATCATTGGTAAATTGCTGTTGTGGAGGAGGTACGAAACAGTTCAGCATGTGATGTAGTCATAGTTTATTTTTAGTAGAAGTAGAGCGCTTTCATCGTTTATCATGTAGCAGCGGCCTCGACCGTCTCGTAATATGTTGTAGAAATCTGACTCGTGTTAAATCACGACACTCAACTCTTTTGTTAGGTTTTTCAAATTTCTCGTATTCGGCGTCTACTGTATCAGCATCTGTGAATATTTCTCAGCTTTGGCTTTATAGGTTTTTACAGACAAGCAGGATCCCTTGTTACCGTTATGCATAACAGATGGTTCGCAAGTCTTGTAAGAGTTCCACATATTAATTTCACCAACGAAAGCTGTGACCTTGTGCTGACTACTCTCTGCAAAGAGACGTATCGGCAACCTCTCTACACAGTATAATACTCGCAACAGCAATAGTTTATCATGGTGTGATTCAGTGCACTTTGGCTAGGTGGGGAATTTCCTGCTCGGTAAAATACAGTGAAGTGATCCAGCAAGAGCAATACACGTGGCTACATGACCCAGCTGTCCTTCAGAGATTATGAAAGAAGCCCTGGCTTTTCACCCGCAGCCAGCTGGAAAAGTTCCTGGACCAAATTCCTGGCATGGATTCGGTCCATCTTGTGTATGTTTCCCCTAAGTCGCAAGTTCTGTAGCACAGAACTGAGGAAAAGATAAATATATAAATAAATGAATATAATGTTAAAGTGGACATATGGTGAGTGTAGTAGTAGGATCTGCCAGACTTCTTTTCTTGAATTCGTTCATAGTCGTCAGAGAATCAATAAAGTGATGGACTTGAATCAAACAACAGGGACTCCTGTTGTCATTGGTGAAGGGCAGATTTTGTTTTCTTCCAAAGACAGATGCTGATGGAAACACACATACTGTCTCATGCTGTGGTGAGGCGACGTGCACACTTCCCCCAGACATCTGAATTTGTGTGTCTTACCCACAAAGCATTGTTTGTTTTCCTTTATATATTTAATCTTTTTTTTTTCATGCTTTTACAAGAATTAACTTTATTAGCATTCAAAATTGCTATCATTAGCCACATGTGACATGGCGGTTTAAAGTTAAAAAACACACATTAATAATGCAGTGACTATTTCGAGGTCAGGTTGGTGTGAGAATAGCAGTTTATGTTTTAAATTACTTCTGGTTTTCGGGTGTAAAACAACACTTCTAAAAATGACTTAAAAATATGGCTCCTTTCTACCAGTGCAGGTGCTAAAAACAATTAGTAATTAATTAGAGCAAAGAGAAAGAAACATAAAAAATGGCTGCCACCTGGACCAAGCCAAAGCGTTCGGGGACGATAATTATCCATCATGCTCTGGTTGCTGAATACGGCCTGCGAACACTTCTGTTTTCCACAATTAGTGTAGTCCTCATAGTCGTGTTCATATTCAGGAATAATGTTTACTACAGTCTATATAGTAACGTGTAGACGGAAAAATAGTGACTGCTATTAAAAAAGGAATATAAAACTCTTTCCATTTCATGAATAATTAATACACAGCATTAATAATAGTAAGCTTTTATGGGCGTCGTTATTAAACATGCACATGTTCTATGAAGGAAGTTAAATCTCAGCCGAACTACCAAATGTTGTAATGTAATGTAATGTAATGTAATGTAATATGTTATGTTATGTTAGGTTATGTTATGTTATGTTATGGTGGTTATGGATATCTTTTCTACTGTGTTTTATTTTAGAACAATGCACTGTTCAAATCTTCATGGAGATTTAATAGCCCTATAATGATGTCTTGAACAACATGCCAGAAATCTCTCACCATGTCTGAAAAAGGGAATGTGTTTGGGGTTTGTCGATGCCTGTGCTCAATATTTTAACAATAACAATATGTTAACAATAACATATACTCTGGGGATGAGTCTGTTTCTTCTTAAACCATATTAATGAATAACCCATTACGATGAATCGTGTGGATTATAACATGTCGCCAGGACATACCACGGAAATATCAATATGTTTATATCACTTATATCCAAAGCATATTACAATATTCAGAATTGTAAGGAAATTTGTAGGCACAATATTTTGAGAAACTGATCCACCGTTACGCAGATTCACACTTTCTATGAACACCATGTTATAATGCAATCATTATACAAGTCATTATACACGTTGTTAAATTTATTTATTCTTTTTTTTTTTATGCCACCTAATAATAATTTTATTGCTATCTTTAGTTAGCGTTAGGAATTGTTTAAAGCATTATAAGTAGAGTTCATAACACATTATAACTCCAGTAACAAAGACCCCAGCACTTGTTTTTCTTTAATACCTAAAAGAAGATCTGGAAAAAGATCTGAAATAGCTCATTGTTTATTTAAAACAGCAGATTTACATAATAAAAGCCTAATAATGAATTATAAAACATTATAAAATCTTTAAACAGTTAATAAATAGTTACTGATGTATATTATTTCTTATAAATGCATTGTAAAGAGTTATGAACATGTTTACAGGTAAGAATATGTTCTATAAAGGTCATATTAATAATAATCTATAATGGACATATTCATATAATGTTATAATGCGTTAATAATTTATTGTGCACTTATGAATGCATTGTGATGCACATGTGTGTCATAATTTTGTGCATTTTGCGCTGTGCGTTATGAATTCTTAAAATGAAGAATTACAAGTAGTGTATATAACACATTATAACAAAAATAGTAAAAAAAACAAGCTTTTGCATACTACATTATAAGATCTTTCTTTTAATTGTAAAAATTACAATTATAAGGGCAACACATACAATGAATTATATATGAATTCATTAATTCATGTTATAATGCATTTATGAGACATTATACGCATAGTAATAATTATTTAGGAAAAGGAAGTTTTGCTTCTTTGTTTCTTTATAATGCATTATTATTATAATAAGCAATATAATTTATAATTTACATGAATAAGTAAATGTATATGATGGCTTATAAATACATTATTACATGACATGAATGCATTTCTAGATTATTATTAATATAGACTTCACAGAAAGTCTTACTGAACTTGTCAGCGTGTCTACAACTGAAAGTAAGAATTACTGAATTACTTTAGTATTACATATAATGTGTTATAAACACTACTTATAACCATTGCTATAAACTAATACCATTAATGCTGAATGTGTTTCAGGGTTATAAATGCATTATAACTCATTATAACTGTATTTGCAGATCATAATGATTTCATGACCTGAAGGCTCTTTTCATGAGAAGATCCGTCTGACTTCAGGCTCTCGACGTTATTTAAAGGCTTCGGTCCCAGAAGACTGTAAACCTTCTTTTCTTCAGGTCACATCACATTTCCATGTTTATTATCTTCCAATAACCACATCACCATGTTGGGTTTTATTCCTCTTACACCACAGCAATTTGCTAAGGATTGTTTTTTATGTTTATTAAATAACTTTAAATGTAAATATTATCCATGTTTATTTACATTTAATCTTAATGTTCAGAAAAAAACAATTTAGTTCGTGTTATCACATAGACATTAGCAGCTCTACATCATCACACCCTCGCTTTCTCTCGGAGAACGGAAAACCACAACATTCCTCTCTCCTGAAGGCTTCCTCTGGTAGTGTCCACCACACCAGCCTCTGTGAATTTTCTGTTACTATAGAAACCATAATGTAAAACTGGGTTTTGAATCACAGCTGCAACTCCTGTCAGAACTGCTTTCTATGAACATCAGGTTATAACGCAGTTGTAAGGCATTATAAACATTTTTACAATTTTACTATACACACACACACACACACACACACACACACACACACACAAACACACACACACAAACACACACACACACACACACACACACACACATATATATATATATATATATATATATATATATATATAGAGAGAGAGAGAGAGAGAGAGAGAGAGAGAGAGAGAGAGAGAGAGTTATAACGTGTTATAACTCAGAGATATAATCAGAAACTTGCAGCAAAAAAATTTTACCACCTCAGATAAAGGAACTCATTCATGTTTGTTTACAACAGCACATTTGCTTAATCTAAACTTTATAATGCATTATAAACACTACTATGTCTTAACGAATAATTATACTGATTTATATTATGCCTTTGAATGCATTATACCAAGTTATGAACATATTAATGTCTATAATGATTACAATACTATGTTATAATGCTTACATAAGGCATTGTTCATGTATGAATAGTTGCATTATGAATGCAAATTATGAAAGTAGTATGAAAGTAATAGAAAGCATACTTGTTTTTTTTTTTGCACTTAAACCACATCATTTTAAATACTTTATATTCAATGATCCACCATTATATCATTATAACATGATCATTGACACTAAATAATTCAAATCTACTTTGAAGCCTTAAACAAATTAAACACCATGAACTAAAATGTCGAATAAAACATTTCTAATGGTGTTTTGTATATTAACAGAGTTAAGGTTTTTCCTGGTGTGCTTTATATATGTCATTTGAGAATGGTTTGCAAAATAAACTGCTTGCTGGCAAAGATCTTCATCACCCATGCATCTGTACTAGGGCTGAGAGTCATTGCATGTGACTGGAAAAAAAAAACAGATGTGGTCATTCCATGTGAGCATGCTCTAGGTCCACATAGAACCATTCTGTGATTATAAAGAACCCCTACGCTTCAGGCAGAGAGTGACAGACACATATAGAAATCTGACATACATCTGATTTCTTTCATGATCCTTCTGTCATCTTAATAAAAAAAATAATAATGATTTCACAGAAAAATACTTCACAATGGTTTAAAAACGATTTAAACCAGTTTTGAATTAAAGGCATGTCGCTGAAATCAGCACTTTTTTTTTTTTACAAGTCAAAAACATTACTATAGTGTTCAGTGTCTAATTATTTAAAAAAAAAAAAAAAACTTTCCCTTTCATGGTTCAGTGCACTATATTAATGAGGTCAGTGATTATGTTAATTGGGCAAATTGTTTACGGCATATTTTAATTAGTTCTCTGTGTTCGATTCTAATCAAGAGCTTCAAAATAAACTTTCTTTGGATGCCTGATATAGTGTTATTTTACATATCGTAGCATTTCAGGATAAATCATTTTCTTCTAGTTGTAGGTACAGATAGGGATAATGTGTGATGAAAGGAAAAAAAAAATATATGCATGATGTAGTAAGATTCTGTAAAGGATCAGTGAGTGTGTGATGTAAAGTCGTCTGATGCTGTAAAACAAAGGGCTGATTTTCAGTGTGGAGAGCAAAAATGTGGCAAACAAGACATAGTAAATGTATTTGTTAATCTGGATCCCGGGGATTTAACCATGCATTTCTTATAAATTCGTACTAATGTTTGTCCAGTGAAGCACACAGAGACACGAAACATGCTGTTTTTATAAAGTGCATTAAGTTTACAAATTACTCCCCTAACAAATAACCATTCCAGGCACTATTTGAAGTGCCATTATCCGAGTGTTCCAATCTACTGCTTCACCTCCAGATTTTATCATTTATTATACTGATGAGATGCAATTAAAAGAGCAGATGTCCACAAGCTGCCTCATCTGTGACGGGTAAATAAAATACCGTCTGACGTAATGAGACGACATGAAAAAAAAGCCATGAGAGAAATGTTTGTCTATAGAGAGCTCGCTTCTGATGAAAGAACAGGTAAAGAAACTCAGTGCATTGTGCTATTCCTTTTCATTTCGTTCCTTACAACACGGAGCGTCATCACATCCTATGTGTAAGGAAAGGTCAAGCGTCTGTGTTGAAGAAAATAAACACAGAAATCTCTAAGCTATACCACATATATCATGATATTGTTTCATATGCTAATGTGTGTATATGCATTATTCACAGACACAATGCATAAATGTGAGTTAACATATGGCACTGATTTCCTAGATACAAAGACACAGGGACACCTATTTCTTCTTTCTATCTCTTGACATGACGACATATAGTGTGAACATCACTGCAAGAAGTCTACACCCTTGTCACAAACAACTAATTGGAATGACCCCATTTAGCAACACTGTCAAGGGAACACGACAACACACACTTGTGAGTGCCTTCACCAATCTTCTGTGGTCCAAGCGTAATGACACGACTGATGTTGGAGAGATCATAAAAAACCCTTATGACTCATGTTAGTTGACGGCTCTTTCTTTAGCCGTGCGAACCCAAGATTTGTTGTGGAGAATGAAAACAAACAAAAAAAAGAATCGTTATTGATATTTTATAGTTGGACACACACACACACACAGACAGAGTTATATTATAAGCATTTGGATTCTATTTAATTTGTTTGGATTCCGATGTTTTTATTACTGATCTCTAGTTGATTCGTTACCAATCCTTTATGTGGTTTTAATAACTAGCATTCTGCTTTTGATTTAAAACTGCTTTTAATATGGATGTATTTAATTAATTAGCAACAGTCATTGACTATTCTCTATACCACTAATCTCAAACACATTGGTGTGATTTTAGTACTTTATTGCACACACTGCTTTTCTTCCCTCTATGAACAATTGAATAATTAAAAATCGAATATTTCTTCTGTGCTGACGTCAAGACTTCTCCATGGTAGGAATTTTGTTCGTGAAGAGAAGGTAAACGGGTGAATCCACTTTGGTGACTTTTCTAAAAAGATTTGGCGAGTGTCCTGAAAATGTGTACACTCCAAACCGACAGACCTGGTGTCAGCCAAAGGTCAGAAATAAGTAAGAGGCCAGAAATGCCAGCTAGCTTTAGTTTTCAGTGGAGAAAATGATATGTAACTTCAAAAAAGTCACTGTATGTGCCATTCCTTTCTTTCTGCATTTATTTAATTTTTACTTTACAAAGTATTTATTTACTTACAAAGATACTTTGAACATATAGTATAATTTTATTACCATGACAATGTATGTATTAATGAGTTAAATGCCCTTTCGTTATAATCTACTACAGCATTTTTTGTTTGTTTGTTTGTTTTGTTTTGTTTTGTTTTGTTTTGTTTTGTTTTGTTTTGTTTTGTTTTCAATGTTCATACATATTTGACCTTATTCCCTCCCGAGGTTTTATCCTTTCTACCACTTGGACAGCAAATTATCTATTTTACAAATTTCCAAAAATAAAATATTACATTTTTTTACATTTCAGATTTATTCTTTGATGTTATTTTCCAGATTTTGCAAGTAAAGTGAAGTTTATTAGGCAGCACTGTGCATAAGTGAGACCTGAGGCATGTACATTATCAGGTGTCATGTTACATCTCTCTCTCTCTCTCTCTCTCTCTCTCTCCCTCTCTCTCTCTCTCTCTCTCTCTCTCTCTCTCTCTCTCTCGCTCTCTCTTTCTCTCTCTCCCTCTCTCTCTCTCTCTCTCTCTCTCTCTCTCTCTCCTGTGCTCACATTGCTAACATTAACTGCAGCCATGTTGGGAAGTCAACACTGACTGTGTGCTAACCGCATGAACCGCGCTAGAGCTGTAATTGCTTCTTCGATAGAAAACACCCAACACACACACACACACACACACATACACACACACAACTGATGCCTCAACTGATGGGATAAATCTAGCTCGAGGTAATAGGCAACATTAAACCACTACACTAGTGTTGAAATAATTCTACTCTATAATAGAGTATTATATATTATAGAGTAACTAATGAATAATTGAAATATTACGTGTGGATGCAGGTATTTGTGTTTACGGTTACGGACATTGCTGTGTGTGTATTTATATTAGAACAGTATTTAGTGAAATGGTCATTTAAAAAAAAAAAGAAGGGAGTATGGAGTCATAGTTGGAGTCAGTTAATATAATCCTCTGGCTTTAGCCTAGAAATATAAAGCACATGATACATTGCGTGTGTTATAAAAGTGGGTGAAAACTCAATTAATGTCTATTTTTCCTTTCTTAAAAATTAAAAGTGACCCGTCACATTGCCTACAACATCCAACTAACTAAATAGAATATAAGGTGAGTTAAAGATCATTTTAAACCCACTAGCAACGTGATATTTTAATGTTGGAATACTTTTAAAAACAAACTTACTCAGCATTTTATTTTGGCATTTGCTTAATTCTACAATAACGCAAATAGCGACTGAAATTGTTTTAGTCCGAAAGCAGCTTTGTATTATTATCATGCGAGATACTGAATGTAGCCTAAACACCGACTTTTTCCATCTGGGAAACAAAATTAAGTGCAAAAAAACGATTTCTGGGATCCATAGTAACAAATTGTCGCTCGATATTGATCGAAGAAAAATAAAAATGTTATGTGAACGCAGACAACAGCAGAGAAACGAAAAGCGTATCATTCACGCACTCACACACACACACACACACACACACACGTGCGCGCGCACTTCATTGTATAGATCAATACATAACACTTTTTATTGCTAGTCTAACGGTGCATGAATGAAAATGTACCAGAACCTTAGAATAGATATAGAATGTTAAATAGAGTCGAACAATTCATTTTATTACCATCACTCACACATCTCAAGACCTAATAACCCGTGAAAAAGAGAATATGAATGTTACTGTGGGGGGAGAAAAAACATCACCTCACACATCATGCATTCGCACCGTATTCGTTATTACGGTTTGTTGTACCAATGCATTTTCTTTAAGTTAACATTTCTTTTTTTATTTTCCTTGCAACAATTTGCAGGCTTCCTTGCACATTTGTGCACACCCTTAACGGAGGTGAATGTAAACACTACAGGCTATAGTGCAACTTTTTTTTTAATTACTGCAGGCTCTATAACAATCTTAAATGAACAAATTGTGCAGTTACGCCAAGAAAGACTTACAATTAAACCCTCAGTGGCTTTCTAGAAGAGTTTATTTGGTGTGTTAGACGTTGTATAAGGTTAATTGGACAACGCTGATGGTAATTTATTAGGGATGATTTTAGAAGTAAACCGGAATTTTAAGAGTTAATGATTTTATGTAATCAAACGGCAGTGAAAATACGGTTGAAAAACTTAAAAACAAATGTAAAATGTTTCGGTGAATTAAAGTTACATATCAATTTATAATGTTCACACCTTATATGCTCTGGTTGTGTGTTTAGTATCGAGTTTAATTTGCACCATAGAGTTTTTCGTTTGTTTTGCGTTTTACACCCTGAGCTAAATTTAAAAATGTTAATAATAAATATCCCAATTTCACGCTTAGGCCTAAGGTTAAGGTTATTTTTGATCGTTATTATTATTTTTTCTTTGCATGCTAAAGTTGGAGACGTCTATTTGATGTGATCTCTGCCTAATGGGGCGCTCAAGCACGCAAAGCAAGCAAAGCAGTGAGGAACAAAAGCCCATAGCAGTGACTCACCCAGACTTCTGGCTTTAAGTGCAACCCACCCCCAACCCCCCACCCGTTCTCTCTCTCTCTCTCTCTCTCTCTCTCTCTCTCTCTCTCTCTCTCACACACACACACACACACACACACACCGCACGCACCACACACAGGAACAGTCACACGCACACACTTCTTTAAAACTATTGGATCAGGGCATAATTAGACATAACAATTAAGCAACGTCAGCAAATTAGCAGCGGCCAAGTTGATACTCCAGTCCAAATAAAATAAAATTCGTCACGACTTGTAGTTTTGCTTCAAATGTGGACATGACACTAGGGAGTCGATCGAATCATGCTTACCCTGAAATAGTAATAGAAAATGCAATTACTTAAAAATAATAATTCGTCTTGCTGAATTAGGTGATGCAAACAAAGAAGGGGCGATGCGATCTGATGCAATTACCCTCCAGTCCTGAGCAGACTCGAGACAGCTTACATTGTGTCCTGGATTGAATTGTGTGAATGATTTGCATTGTGATGATTTGTAGTTTGGGGTTTAGATGTTAAGGGTTAAATTTGTTATTTCACATTTACATCGCTATTTCACAATATTTAATATAAGCGACAAATCGTTTAGCTCCTGCATAACTTTCAGAAAAAATATATATATATATATTTTAATAACAACTTCATAGTTTGAAAGTTGAAAATGTTTTTTTTTTTGTTTTTTTTTTTACTATTTATCATTTCAGTAAGTCTTATGTTTCCTTTTCTTTTTGAGTGCACATGTTTGAGAAAACAAAAAAAAAAGGCATTTTGAATGTTGTACGTTTAATTCTTTAATATTGTACGAAATTGTAACCAAACATTATTTGGAAAACTAAATTTTACATACCCTACCAAACGCATTTCTCCATAAATACCGATAAGGCCTATATGTCTATAACATGAGTTACCGGATCCTTTACATGCGGATAAATATGGAAAACTGAACCGTAATACAGGTCATCATTTCCTGCAAAGTGGCATTGCAATAGACAGGATTGGTTTTTTTTTTTTTGTTTTTTTTTTTATATTTTTTATATCACTTATACATAAACAAGATTGACACGTTTCAGGCTTTCACTACACAATTTATCGACATGACATTAAATAACAACAATTGTGCTACTCAGACTGGACTTTAGACGAAATGTTGCACTGGATACAAAAGCACATTAATACTAATAGTCGGTTAGGTAAACGTGTAGACGGTATAATACTGAGTAATTCACATTTGGTACACATTAACTATAACATTCTCCATTTTCAGTCAAGGCTAAATCATCGCAATATTCGTAAAGCCATCTCATTTTTCCATATATCTAGGGACCACATTTTTTTTTCACAAATTCCCTTAAACTGTATTATGACTATTTACAAAATAAAAATATTACATTTTAAACTAGGTAAATCTTTATGTACAAAAAAGGCAGGGTTTTTGTGGACCTGCGTGTAGCATGCAACTGATCCCCGGTGAGCAGTCTCTCCCAAAAAAGAAAAAGGATAAAAAAGAATTAAAAAAAAATGAAATGAAAATTAAAAAATATATGTATATTAAGGAAAGACGTTTTAGTCTATTGTTGTCGGCCTCGCACCGCGTCCATGCACTCATTTCATTCTGCTATATAGCCAGAAAACAATCGGAGTTCTCCATTTTATTTCTCTCTTCCTCTAAGAGTTCTTGCAAACAGGCTGATTGTTTTCATTTCCAAGCAGTCTTACAATCTGCAGTCTTTTTTATTTTGTTGTTGCTGCTGTTGAAAATATTTACACGTACCATTCGTTAAAATTTGAGGCCAGGGTGGAGGTGGTGGTGTGGTGAACGGTGGAGGAGGCTGAAGGCGATATGGAGCTGCTGCCCTGGTTCTCTGTGGATGGAGAGACGATGGTAGGAGGAGTAGAGGACTCGTAGCCCGAGCTGGCTGCTGGAGACGGCTGTGAGCCCTGAGACGTCGACTCGTGAACCTGAAATTAAAATAACAGGGAATATGTAAATTCATAAACATGCTAAATATTTTTTTTTAAATAAATATATATATTTTTTTTAAAGAAACTGACTTTAAATACAAACTTCACGGTAGTGAGACGATACTTAATAAATAAATAAATAAATAAATAAATAAATAAATAAATATTTTTTAGACTAATTTAAATGTTAAAGTATAAAACCATATATATTTGTTAAATAATTGTTTTTTCTTTCTTCTTTTTTTTCTCATTTTATTATGCAAGAGAAATCATAATTAACTGGGACTAAGAAGAAAGCCTAATCTTTTAAGCTTTCCCTAACACTTCTCTCCATAACGACTCCGTAGAATTGTATCTCTCCCCCTCTATCTCTCTCTCTAAAACACACTCTCACTATGCAAATAAGACTCCAGAAAAAGAAAGGAAAAAATACAGCCGAAAAAATGCAGAATGAAAAATACATATAAATACCTGCATTTATCGCAATTGTTTTTACATACCTTCATGTGTTTCCGGAGGGAGCTGGGATGTGTGTATGATTTGTCGCACATTTTGCACAGATATGGTTTATCTGACGTGTGGACGTGCATGTGTTTCTTTCGGTCGCTGCTGTTAGCAAACCGCCTGTCACAGCCGTCAAACTCACACTTAAAAGGTTTTTCACCTACAGACCAAAAGCGTAAAAAACAAGCAAACAAAAAAATACAATCAGTTTATTTTTCATTCAGAATAATGGGTTTTTTAAATGCATGGCAAAGCGTATCTATGGTATTAAATGCTACAAGTAATTTTACTGTAAGAAGTAAGTATAAGCTTTAATTTTTTTTGCGACTTTACACTGCACACTTTAATATTAAAATCTAAATAAACAAAACCATAATATTTAAAACTACACCTTTAATGATGTTGATACATTAGTAATTTATAATAAACGTATAATAAATATAAATGTAATAATAGCTAATTAAAATAAATCTTCTAAGCAAGAGGTCTTCATAAGACTTCTAAATTAAATTCAATTTAGACTTCAGATGTAAAAATAATCAGTTATAAATAATTAAAAAGTAATATATAACCAACATATAACATTATTACAATAATGCTACTTATTATTATTATCATCACTATTGACATATAATTGCGTTTGCTAATCAGCTTCAATAATAATAATAATAATAATAATAATAATAATAATAATAATAATAATAATAATAATAATAATAATAATAAATCTATGTTACCTGTGTGCGTTCTCTTGTGGATTTTCAGGTTTTCTGATCGAGCAAACACTTTGCCACAGCCTGGAAACGGACACGGAAACGGTTTCTCTCCGGTGTGCACTCTAATATGGTTGACGAGCTTATATTTGGCCTTGAACGGTTTTCCTTCCCGTGAGCATTCTTCCCAAAAACAGACATGATTTGACTGTTCGGGTCCGCCGACATGCTCCACGGTCAGGTGAGTGACGAGCTCGTGCATGGTACTGAAAGTTTTGTTGCAGGACTTTTTCGGGTTGCTGAGCTGCTCCGGTTCGATCCATTTACAGATGAGCTCTTGCTTGATCGGTTGCCTCATGTAACGGAAGAAGGCACCGGCACCGTGATGTGCAGCCATGTTCATGTTTACGGGGCCGTAGCCGTGTAGCTGCGTTGAGGCATAGTGTGGATCGGACCTAGGGCTCGCCACGTGTCCGTACTGTTCAGCACGACCGTACACATCGCCGGAAAAACCCAGACGCATCTGACCGTTCACCACACTTGAAGCGGATGCGTGTGTCGCTGCTTGCTCGTGCAGTCCTGGGAAAAGCAGGTGCCCGGCGGCGTCCGAGTGCCCGTGTGGCCCCGCGAAGCTTCCGGCGGCAGAAGCGAAAAGGCTGTGTTGCGCGCCTGTCGCGTCTCCAAAGCCCCGGTTCCTGAAGAGAAAGTCCCTAGTGGAATTGAACGCCGCAGCTGCCGCCGTGGAGTAGGAACCAACGTGGGTCGCGTGGTGATGGTGATGGTGGTGGTGTCCCAGGGCGGCCGCGGCCGCGTACCCGGCGGGTGCCTGCGAGGAGAACGCTGCCTGACCGGCGGAGCCGAGCTCATGCGAGCCGTGGTTGATTTTGAACGCGCCCATGCCGTCTGCGAACGGATTGATCCCCAAAGCTACTTCTCGGTCCGCCACTTCGCCCGCTGAGTGATGTCTGGAGGAACCGAAAGTAGTCACTCCGATCGCCGGATACTGTGCTCCCGCGTCCAAGAGCATCTTTAGCCCGCAACAGGAGCAGACTGAGAGAAATCACGCACAAGTCAAGAGCAACTCTATAACAACTGTCTCTGCTGGGGTTATTTTTCTTTGACTTAATGCAACCCAAGCAAACTCCAGTCTCCTGTTTACTTCTATTCACTTTTTTTAAGTGGCGAGGGAAAATATTTCCCCCCAAGTCCAGCTCATCCGACGATGCGCGCGTGCAAAAATCACGCGCGATTATTGTTGTCTCTGTCCTTTCTGCAGGTTTATCTTCTTCCCAAACTTTTCACCTCCTCCTCCGCGAGTCGAGCTGCTTCGGACTGATAGTCGCAATCATTCCTGCAGATAAATGAATTGAAAAGACAACACACAGTCCACCCCTGATGAATGGGGAGGGGAGGGGAAGGGAGCTGGGGGCAGCACGTGACCCCCGTGCGTGGCCGGTCATTGGTGAGCGTAAGCTTCTTTTCAACTACCCCTCCTTTTACTAACATTCACCTTTACCAAATAACAGAGCGAGCTTCATCAGCGCCGGCCCGATTGGTCGGTTTACATCATCAATCTGCGGTATATTGTATATAGTGAGGAGGCAGACTGACTGTTGATTTCACCATGAAATTCATGAAAAAAAAGAAGTCAGAATTTGGGGGATGCTTAAGCCTAGAGTGCGAGTTTTTTTTTTTTTTTTCACTAGGTTTTTCCCCTATACAAATCTGTAAGGCATGTAAACAAAAACACAGTTATTATTATTATTATTATTATTATTATTATTATTATTATTATTATTATTATTATTATTTTATTATTATTATTTTATTATTATTATTATTATTATTATTATTATTATTATTATTATTATTATTATAAAAAATAGGAGAAATTAAGACAAAGGCGAAGCTCTTAAACAATGTCAGATGTTTTTCATAAAATAAGTTGATAGTGTTATGATGTTGAGTTACTTTCGTCATTGTGATCCATTTTAAATTCCGTTTTGCATTAAAAACATCAGCTACGGAAACCAAGAACACTATTCAGACATGGGGTTACTTTTTAAAACAGACATACATTTATAAGCTTTTTTTTTTACTGGTTTTTGTTTTATAGTTTTATCGGCATGTTTAAACGCCGTCACTTTCATAAAATATCTGTCCATGCTTTAGGCTAATATAGCAAAACTCCAGTATTGGGACGTTGCGTGGAAAAAAAAAAGTTGTGGCTTGTCGAAGTTATCAAGTGGGATTTGCGGTACTCTCACCGCAGGAAACTCCGCGCGGCTGCAGTTCAAAGCCATACGAGCCATGAAAATCAAATCCGGACTGCAGCTCTGCTCCGTACATTTTCCACCTCATTCCAGAGAGAGAGAGAGAGAGAGAAAGAGAGAGAGAGAAAGCGAGAGAGAGGGAGAGAGAGAGAGAGAGAGAGAGAGAGAGAGAGAGAGAGAGAGAGAGTTCTTGAAATGAAATTTTTGTTTGAGGGTGCTTTTAGAAAGAAATATGGATGGTGCCTCTTCAACAGGTGGAACACGGTAAGGCAAAGGCCAAAGTTACTGAGCTCCAAACGGTCAAGGGGTTTGGCTGCTGGAAATGACGTCAGAACAGACCATTGTCAGATAAGCAAAAGACTTGTTGCATATAATTGCATGTGGGTTTTGTTGTTAGTTAAAAAAGATGTAGACTCGTATTTCATATCGGAAAGTATTGAAATTATAAACAAAGGATTTAGTCGCGTTGCAATTACTAAAATCCAGAAATCTCTCCGTTGGTTGAATAAGATCAATGTTTCAGACTGGGATGCGTGTAAAAAGTGTAATTCCATTTGCTATTATCAATATGTGTTCCCTATTAATAATAATAATAAAACAAATCATCAGTACATGAAATAAATCAATTACTGAACGTGGATTTGTTACATCTTTTAACATTCTACAGTCCGTTTTCTGTTACTTTTCAGTTTTTATACGCAAAAATTAGTTTTCATAATCCACACTATAGGTGTGTTTTTTATTTAGAAACCAAACAACAACAGAAACACCTGGATATATATATATATATATATATATATATATATATATATATATATATATATATATATATATATATATATATATATATAAATTTGGGACAAGCAAGTGGAGGTAAGCTTTTCTTTATGCGTCATAATTCAAGTGATGTTTACTTGTTTTTAGCATGAGATCGTCTGGAGTTGTCACTAATGTCCTGATGGATCAATCTGAGAATGTTCCCTGGAGAATTAAGAATTACAATTTACTTAGATCAATTATTAAACACGCATTAAAGCACTACTAATCGTGGACGTGTGTGAGTGTGACTGGAGTGTAAATGAAGAATTTTGCATTTTATGGCTAAAATTCTTACAATAATAAAATAAACACTGCATAACTAGTGGTTGTTGGTTGGTGCTATAGTTAAATGCTGTGAAACGTTATCTTCATCTTACATTTTATTATTTATGCGCTCAGGTAAAACCAGCATCACGTTCTTAAAAGAAGTCATCTTAAATCCCGTATCAAGGTAACCTAAATCCATAATGGACATAAAAACGATCTTGTCAAGCTTATTAAGAGCCTATAGCAGCTTTTAAACCGGTTTACATTTCGCGACATTGGCCTCGAGCTTATGAAATGTTGGTGTGACATGTCAGAAGACATTAAAGGCCTCATCTCTCCTGGAGAGAAACAAATCAGTGAGTGATAGAGAGACCTGTATAATTCTCTCTCTCCAACAGTCCGCCCAATGCTTATGGAGATTTGCGCGTCTGCTATGTGACATGAATCTAATGGTAACTGTCTGACCCCTCAACCCCTTTGGGGTCACATCACACACAAACACACACACACACACACACACACACACACACACACACACACACACACACACAGAGTCTCTGTTTGATTTCATTAACACGGGCTACACACACCTAGTGAGCAAGAATAGACCATTCAATAAGGCGTTGATTATTAGATTATTTAATTAATTGAACCTAAAGTTTTTGTAGAAATTTGAAAAATAACTAAAAAAAAAAAACATTCAAAAAATAGGAGTTACATTTTTCTTAATTAATATCGAACTGCAACGTCACATAATAGGCTAATTATAAAAGAGTATAATAATTCACTATATCCATTATTTAATATGGTTCTATAAGCTACGTACCTGATTACATACACAGCTCCCATGGAATAAATAAATAAATAAATAAATAAATAAATAAATAAATAAATAAATCCAAGCTAAAAGTGTAATAAATACTCTATTATTTATGCTTCATAATATGTGTTGGGCCACATTTTACAGCCAACACTACACACACCGCATATTATGAATAATATAGTAATTTCCTGTTAATTAAGTCATCATAGATAAGTATGAGTGTATTTAAATGGTATTAAATGCATATATGTGCTGCGTTGCTCACCAACACTCACACTTATTAATATTTTAATTTCCTATTATTTAAGTCACAGTATACAACCAGGATAAGTGTTTTATGGATACCACGTGCAGCCACGTGCTAGCTTCTTGGTTAAGTCTCACATATAATAAGCAGATACAGTCAATACGATTTTATTTTCGAATATATTGTCATAATAGATAAGCTGTTTTGGAATACTGTGCATAACCATGTGTTGCCTGTTTGGCTAACTCCTCAGCCAAACATAATGGATAGTATTTTAATTTCCTATTTATTAAGCCACAACAGATAAGCAAAAGAAGTTGATTTGGGCTGCTCAATGCAGCCATGTGTTGCCTGCTTAGCTTTGCTGACCCTGCACACTCTTTCCTGATGAAGTGCCTCCTCCGGCGCTCATGATCCACTCTCGGACACAAACTAAATTACATCGGCTCATAACAACAGCTCTTTTACTACACGCTGCAAAACTGGAGTGTTTTTTACTTCTTTTTTTTTTTTTTTATTTTGGAGCATTTCAGAGACACTGATTCCTTTACGAAGCCGACGGAGCCAAATGGATGGGCAGCTGACACACAACAACAACAAACGTTGCTGCTTTATCTATTTCACATTTTCCACATTAGATTATGGTTATGCTATGGAAAGGTTGAGTTGAAATACTTTCCCTCATGCAGGATAACAAATGAGCACGTTAAAAAGGAATAAGACACCAGTAGCAAGCTGCGAGTAGTGTTAGATCGGAGGGTTAGTCTGAGAGCGACGTAAGCGAAAATCAGAAGCAACTTTGTTAATATAAAAAAAAAACCTACTGTATAGATCTTCCTTGCAGTCACGTGACGATTGCTTTGCTTTTTAGATGCAATTCTAGACATTGCACTTATATGTACAATAGCCTTTGCATAACAACAACAGAAAAAAAGTTTTTTTTTCACCCCAAGGCTCGGCGCAGGCGCTCTGGCTGCTTGCTGTCACTAGAAAACATTTTTTCCTTCTCCTTCACATTGGAAACTGTCACAAGTGACGTCAATCACAGAGCTCTGACCAATTAGAGCGCGGAATGATTGTTTAGCTCCGCGGGCTGCAGCGCCTGCCATGAATCTCCATTCAGTCTATCAAAGCGTCCCGCTGCTGCCTCTCAACCGAATGGGATCCCATGTAGGCAGATAGATAAGAACTAAACTTTAGCAAGTTTTATATATTTTTTTCCTCTCGTTTTGTATTTTTTCCCACCGCGATTAAAATATATTTGTCATCATCATCATTATTATTATTATTTTGCCTGCTGTCAAGTTATTCTAAAAAAGAAAATTAGGAGTAATGAGCGTGGATGCGTTGGGAAGCCCCGTGATGGACCCTGCGTTTTCCAAACGGAGCACGGCACTGAGATTAGTTGACTTGGCAGGGGCTCACCACCATCACCATCATCATCACCACCATACCCCTCAGAGCGTGACAGGCTTCCCGGGGTTTGGCGGGCACGCGCACTCAATGGCTCACGCGCACCCTGGGGAGATCACGGCGGAACCCCGCCTGGGGCCGAGTCCATTCGGGCCAGAACCCATGGGGCATTCGGCGGCCCTCAAAATCAGCCCAGCCCATCATTATCCCCACCACCACCACCACCACCATCACAATCATCATATCGCAGGCCACGGTGAAGTGGTCTCCAGTCCAACGGGAGCTTTCGGCCCGGTGCAGGCTGCGGCGACGGTCCCGTACTCCATGTCTCACGCGGCCCAGGCGTTATCCGCAGGTAGGGATTTCCTTATTCGCCGAGATTTGACAGCTCAAGGCGCCATGCCCGCGTTGACCGAGCAGACCTCTGGTTCCGCCTCTCACCACGGAGTGTTTGTCTCGACCACAGGTAGCTACCCGGGACACTATGGCCACCTTCACCCTGACGCCGGAGCGCATGCTCTCTTTCCTGGACTCCATCATGAGCATCCGTCCAACGGAGCACCGGGTGGCCAAGCCTCGAACGGACAAATAAGGCTAGGCTTACCGGGCGACATGTACGTCAGGACCGATCACTTGAGTCAAGTGGCGAACAACAGATCGGATCCGTTTGCAACATCTTCGCCTCTCCACGGTCTCAATCTGAACATGAACCTCAGTACTCACCATCACCATCATGGACACGGTGCATTTTTCCGTTACATGAGGCAACCGATCAAGCAAGAGCTCATCTGCAAGTGGCTGGAGCCAGAAAACTCGGCCAAGAAACTCTGCTCCAAAACTTACAGCACCATGCACGAACTGGTGACGCATGTGACCGTCGAGCACGTCGGCGGACCCGAGCAGGCGAATCATGTCTGCTTTTGGGAAGAGTGTCCGCGAGAAGGGAAACCATTTAAAGCCAAATATAAGCTCGTGAACCATATCAGAGTGCACACTGGAGAGAAACCGTTTCCGTGTCCGTTCCCTGGCTGTGGTAAAGTGTTTGCCCGGTCAGAAAACTTGAAAATCCACAAGAGGACGCACACAGGTTAGTTTTTATTTTCGTTTCTGTAGAGCGATTACTTCCTTTAACCGCAGCTCGCTTTATAGTAATCGTATTCACATTGCAACTCTAAGGTTAGTTTAGATTTATCGAGACATAAATACGAATGTTATTCAAAAATGTTATGCACGAACATTAATTTAGCTGTAAAAAAAGTGCAGTTTAAAGCATCTTTATCATTGTAGCTGGTAAGTTTTTTTTTTTACTATCACTATACTGTTAGATCTATTATTTTTGTATGTGTTATTATACTAATGTCCATACAGTCTGGGTGTTACACTAAATCACTGCCGTCATGAACCGAGAAAAAAAAAAAGCCAAATGAAAATTTCTTTACGCATTGCATCGTTTAGGAACGTGTGATTATCGAGGTGTCTCTGCATATGATGGAAGCTGAGTTTCTTTTGTATTGTGTATCTTTGAAGCTGAGGCATGTATTTTTTTATTGTTTGTTTTGTGGTGTGGGGCCTAGTCTGAGGAGTGTGTCCAAAAGTATTGCCTGTTGATAAAAAAAAAGTTAAGCTACAAATATTGCCTAAGGTCCTAATAGTCGTCTCTGTGAATGTAATGTTACTGAGTTCCATTTGCACCAGTTGATGTGCTTGATGAGATTCTTTTGTGCTTAATGTAGAGAAGGTGAGAGGGATATATTAACCCCTGGCTAGCTAGCCTATAGAAATGCTACTTACGCAGTCTTCATTAATATCATTATTTTTCCCGCAAGAAGACAGCCTTAGGATTAAAACATGTAGAAAATATATACATATTTTTTTAAAAATGCATACCACATATGCAAGATTGTCAACGATTGACTATGCAAGCAGCATGAATGGCCAAAGTCAAGTTAATTATTGCAGTAGTGATTAATGAAGGGTTACGCTTAAGGTCTTGATTAACGGTGATATGCAACAAGTCGTTCAAAGCTAAGAGCTAAAGGCCTTGAGTTCACTGCATACTATTTCTTGAATAATTTACATCACACAATCCATATTGTCAGAGTATTCACTCCTGACTGTTTATACTTTAATAAATTAGTAAAAACAGGGACAGGGCATATATGTTTGCTGCTTAACTTCTAATATTTAATATGGTCTGGTCTGCCCCCCCCATAAATAAATAAATAAATAAATAAATAAATAAATAAATAAATAAAAACAACAACAACAACAACAATAATAATAATAATGATAATAATAATAATAACAATAATAATAATTATTATTATTGTTATTATTATTATCGTTATTATTATTATTATTATTATTATTATTATTATTATTATTATTATTTTCTTTTTTTTCACATTATTTCAACATTAATTAAACTACAGGTTCCTTTATCCTAGCTATATCCTTAGACATTGTCAAATTTTCCCATATCCAGTTTTCTCCATGATTATTTTCCAACGTGGTGGAATCTGAATCTTTGCTTATGGTTGCAGTTTCCCAAGGGTGTCTTTCCTCGTTTCTCTCTTGTACTACACTAATAGCCTATAGCCTTGATTGGCTCTCTCAGCCCAACAGCTGAAGGTCAAATTTATATTCAACACGCAAGTTTAATTAGACAGCAGCAATTACATATTCTCATAAGCGGCTTGCGCTGCGGAACAAAAAAATATCAATGTCTTGTGGCTTGAATGTAATTAATTCAACTATTCATAGCCGCATAGTCGTCTTTTTGCAGAGTCCACGTTTTGCGTAAACTAAAATAAGCGCTTGATTTTATTTGGTTTTGCTATCTTTAATACTTTGTGGTGTTGTGATATACATTTTTTTGGCCCTGTTTGCATCAGACATCGTGCTCATATGCGTATGACAATGACAATTAGGAATTGCAAAAAGCAAAGGAAGCGCTTTCTGACCTGCTAATAACAACTGTGACACCAGGGTCCACTTCCACAGTTTGCTAACAGTCTAAATATCAGTCCCCAAGGGACAGAGATGTGAGGACAGATCTGTTCAGTCAATTACAGCCCACCATATAGGCCCAACATTTTAAGGGTGTTGGGATGTTGGTTGGTTGTACTGGTGCACACTGATATTCTTCATATTGTGTTGTAAAAATATTTTGTTTGACTTGTTGGACTAATAACACACACATAAACTAGTATATAAGCTGATTATTTTATTGCATAGAAAGCAAAATAAATAAAAAATACTTCAACTATAGTACTCAAATTGTGCTTATCAGCAATGAAAAAAATATTAAGTAAAATATTTTCCAATTATTTTTAAATACAGGCGAAAAGCCATTCAAGTGCGAGTTTGACGGATGTGATCGACGATTCGCCAACAGCAGCGACCGGAAGAAGCACTCTCACGTGCACACCAGCGACAAGCCGTACAACTGCAAAGTGCGCGGTTGTGACAAATCCTACACACACCCGAGCTCCCTGCGCAAACACATGAAGGTGCACTGCAAGTCGCCACCGCCTCCGAGCTCCGGCTATGAGTCCTCAACCCCGTCTCTCGTTTCTCCTTCGTCCGATTTGGGCCGAGACACTCTGTCGGGATCTCAGCCTGCCAATCTGAGCGAGTGGTACGTGTGTCACAGTTCGGGTCCCGGCGGCACACACACCCCGCCGAGCGGATCGTCCACCCCGGACCCTTCAGAGGGTCCACTGTATCAGAACTCCTGAAAACATGAGTTTCAAAACCGTGTGCTCGTGGCTACTTTTGTAAGACAGCCTCGGGCCATTTGAGAGTCAGTAAGGCAGTGTTAAATGGCCCCAATACACTGGCTCACTGACAGATACATGTCACAGCCAAACCACAAAACTGAGGTGGCCAACTTGTCCCCCACGTGGACTGAATTTGAACTATTATCACCACCAGTGTCCATTTTATTGTAATGGTGTACTGACCGGTCGCACACATTAAAACGCCCAGTGTTGTTTTCACACCTAGAGTGTTTATATTTGGATGCTGTAGAAGTTATTTCAACACTGTAAGATTTAATTTTACACTACAGGTGTTAATTAAATACCGCGTGTGTTCATTCAACACCAGGGATTGTCTGTGTATGCATAAAGATGTATTATTTTATAAAATTGTGATTTTTCGTTTTGTCTTCAATAAGCTCTTAATTTATTTTTGGAATTAGTATTAAATTTCATCTTCTTTTTTTATTGTATTATCGAACCAAAGTGCTTCAATATATATAAAAAACATGTACATATGTAAATTACAACGTTTTAATGTGTGTCAACATTAATTTTGTAAGGTCCAGTATTTTAGCTATTTTTAAATGTTTGCTACTATTGTTTGTAAAAAAAAAATATATATATATATATAAAATAATAATAATATTTGGTATTATTTGAATAATTCAAATTTCATAAAGACGTAGACAATATTCTCTTGTGTTTTATGCAGCCAATACAATTTGATGGTTATTGTATTTGATATGACATTTCATTTACTATTATTCACTGAGCAATGTGACCATATTTTGTGATTTTTGTAAACCTCGTCAACAATCCATTTTTATGAAAACACGAGACCTTAAAATGTGTACCGAAATGCCTTGTAAGTTGTCAGTAATTTGAATAAAATGTGTAAAATAATATGTAATAATAACGAGTAGCCTATATTCCACCTTCAAAGAAAATACATTTATAACAGTGTTATCGAGAAGGGACAAATTTATAAAATGAATGAATAAATAACTAACTAACTAAATAAATAAATAAATAGTTTTACACTCTAAGTCTTTAATTAATCAAATTAGTTTTATGCTTTATTGTGAAAATAACAGACAGAAAATAATCATACCAGCCCGATTTGTGTTAATATTTAGATTTTTTTTTTCTTTCTTTCTTTCTTTCTTTCTTTCTTTCTTTCT